>NC_092788.1:20308787-20608787 GCF_047496795.1 Chiloscyllium punctatum | reverse complement strand
ATATATTTAACCAGCAAGTGCAGAGTCATTGCCCTAAACTGTGGAGATTGTAAATCTCCTGGTTGTATTTTTTTAAACAGCCAGCCCAGAGTCAGTGCCCTAAACTGAGCAGAGGGTAAATCTCCAGGTTATATATATTTAACAAGCCAGCACAGACTTAGTGCCCTAAACTGTGCAGACGTTAAATCTCATGGTTAAATATATATTTAACCAGCCAGTACAGAGTCATTGCCCTCAACTGAGGAGAGTGTAAATATCCTGGTGATATATATTTAACCATCCAGCACAGAGTCAGTGCCCTAATCTGAGGAGAGTGCAAATCTCCCAGTTATAAATACTTAACCAGACAAAACAGAGTCAGTGCCCTAAACTGAGGTGAGTGTAAAACGCATGGTTATATATATATTTAACCAGCGAGCGCAGATTCCGCCCCCAAACTGAGGAGAATATAAATCTCCTGGTTATATATATTTAACCAGCCAGCACAGAATTAGTGCCCTAAACTGAGGAGAGTGTAAATCTTCTGGTTATATATATTCAACCAGCCAGCACGGAGTCTGTGCCCTAAACTGAGGAGAGTGTAAATCTCCTGGTTAAATATATTTAAACAGACAGCTCAGACTCAGTGCCCTAAACTGAGAAGACTGTAAATCTTCTGGCTATATATATTCAACAAGCCAGCACAGACTCAGTGCCCTATACTGAGGAGAGTGTAAATCTCCTAGTTATATATATTCAACCAGCCAGCAGTCAGTGCCCTAAACTGAGGACAGTGTAACTCTCCTGGTTATATATATTTAACCAGCCAGCACGGAGTCACTGCCCTAAACTGAGGAGAGTGTAAATCTCCTTTTTTATATATTTAACCAGCCAGCTCAGACTCAGTGCCCTAAACTGAAAGAGTGGAAATCTCCTGGCTATATATATTTAACCAGCCTGCACGGAGTCAGTGCCCTAAACTGAGGTGAGTGTAAATCTCCTTGTTACACATATTCAACCAGCCAGCAGTGTCAGTTCCCTGAACTGAGGAGAGTGTAAATCTTCTGGTTGTATATATTCAACCAGCCAGCACGGAGTCAGTGCCCTCAACTGAGGAGAGGGGAAATCTCCTGGTTATATATATTCAACCAGCCAGCACTGAGTCAGTGCCCTCAACTGAGGAGAGTATAAATCTCCTGGTTATATATATTTAACCAGCCAGCACTGAGTCAGTGCCCTCAACTGAGGAGAGGGGAAATCTCCTGGTTATATATATTTCACCAGACAGCACAGTCAGTGCTCTAAAATGAGAGCGCAAATCTCCTGGTTGTATAAATTTCAATAGCCAGCACAGAGTCATTGCCCAAAACTGAGGAGAGTGTAGATCTCCTGGTTATATATATTTACACCAGCTGCACAGTGCCATTGCCCGAAACTGAGGAGCAATGAAATCTCCTTGTTATATATATTTAACCAGCCTGTACGGAGTCAGTGCCCGAAACTGAGGAATGTGTAAATCTCCTGGTTATTTGTATTCATCTCGTCAGCACAGAGTAAGTGCCCTGAACAGAGGAGAGGGGACATCTCCTGGTTATATATATTCAACCAGCCAGCACAGAGTGAGTGCCCTAAACAGAAGAGAGCATAAATCTCCTGGTTATATATATTTAACTAGATAACACAGTGTCAGTGCCCTAAACTGAGGAAAATGTAAATATTCTGGTTTTATATATTTAACCAGATAACACAGACTCAGTGCCCGAAACTGAGAAGAGTGTAAATCACCTGGTTATATATATTTAACCAGCCAGCACAGAGTCATTGCCCTAAACTGAGGAGATTGTAAATCTTCTGGTTACATATATTTAACCAGATAACACAGAGTCATTGCCCGAAACTGAGGAAAATGTAAATATTCTGGTTTTATATATTTAACCAGATAACACAGACTCAGTGCCCGAAACTGAGAAGAGTGTAAATCACCTGGTTATATATACTTCACCAGACAGCACAGAGTCAGTGCTCTAAACTGAGGAAAGCGTAAATCTCCTGGTTGTATAAATTGCAAAAGCCAGCACAGAGTCATTGCCAGAAACTGAGGAGTGTACAAATGTCCTGGTTATATATATTTAACCAGCCAGCTCAACGTCATTGCCCTAAACTGAGGAGAGTGTTATTCTCCTGGTTATATATATTTATACAACCAGCACAGTGTCATTGCCCTAAACTGAGGAGAATGTAAATCTCCTGGTAATATATATTTAACCAGCCAGCACAGAGTCCATGCCCTCAACTGAGGAGATGTCAATCTCCTGGTTATATATATTTCACCAGACAGCACAGAGTCAGTGCTCTAAACTGAGGAAAGCGTAAATCTCCTGGTTGTATAAATTGCAAAAGCCAGCACAGAGTCATTGCCCGAAACTGAGGAGAGTGTAATTCTCCTGGTTATATATCTTTATACAACCAGCACAGTGTCATTGCCCTAAACTGAGGAGAGGGTAAATCTCCTGGTGATATATTTTTAACCAGCCAGCACGGAGTCACTTCCCCAAACTGAGGAGAGTGTAAATCTCCTTCTTATATATATATTTTAGCAGCCAGCACAAAGTCACTGCCCTAAACTGAGGGGAGTGTAAATCTCCTGGTTATATATATTTAACCAGCCAGCACAGGGTCAGTGCCCTAAATTGAGGAGAGGGGAAATATCCTGGTTATATATATTTCCCCAGCCAACACAGCGTAAGTGCCCTAAACTGAGGAGAGTGTAAATCTCCTGGTTATATATATTTAGCCAGTCAGAACAGAGTAGGTGCCCTCAACTGAGGAGAGGTGAAATCTCCTGGTTATATATATTTAACCAGCGAGCGCAGATTCCGCCCCCTAAACTGAGGAGAGGGGAAATCTCCTGGTTATATATTTTTAACCAGCCAGCACGGAGTCACTACCCCAATCCGACGAGAGCGTAAATCTCCTGGTCATATATATTTACCCAGGCAGCACGGAGTCAGTACCCGAAACTGAGGAATGTGTAAATCTCCTGGTTATATATATTTAGCCAGTCGGCACAGAGTAAGTGCCCTAAATCGAGGAGAGGGGAAATCTCCTGGTTATGTATATTTTACCAGCCAACACAGTGTCATTGCATTAAGCTGAGGAGAGTGTAAATCTCCTTCTTATATATATTTAAGCAGCCAGCACACAGTCAGTGCCCTGAACTGAGGGGAGGGTCACTCTCCTGGTTATGTACATATTTAACCAGCCAGCAAAGAGTCAGTGGCCTAAACTGAGGAGAGGGTAAATCTCCTGGTTATATATATTTAAGCAGCCAGCACAGAGTCAGTGCCCTCAACTGAGGGGAGGGTCACTCTCCTGGTTATGCACATATTTAACCAGCCAGCACAGGCTCAGTGCCCGAAACTGAGGAGAGGGGAAATCTCCTGGCTATATATATTCAACCAGCAAGCACTGAGTCAGTGCCCTCAACTGAGGAGAGGGGAAATCTCCTGGTTATATATATTTCACCAGACAGCACAGAGTCAGTGCTCTAAACTGAGGAAAGCATAAATCTCCTTGTTGGATAAATTTTAACAGCCAGCACAGAGTCATTGCCTTAAACTGAGGAGAGGGAATTCTCCTGGTTATATATATTTAACCAGCCAGCACTTACCCAAACTGAGGAGATTGTAAATCTCCTTCTTATATATATTCTTGCAGCCAGTAGAAGGTCAATGCCCTAAACTGAGGAGAGTGTAAATCTCCTTCTTATATATATTTAACCAGCCAGCACAGAGTCAGTGGCCTAAACTAAGGAGAGGGTAAATCTCCTGGTTATAGATATTTAAACAGCCAGCACAGAATCAGTGCCCAAAACTGAGGAGAGGGTAAATCTCCTGGTTATGTATATTTAACCAGCCAACACGGCGCCAGTGACCATAACTGAGGAGAGTGAAAATCTCCTGGTTATATATATTTAACCAGCCAGCACAGACTCAGTGCCCGAAACTGAAGAGAATGTAAATCTTCTGGTTAGATATATTTAACCAGCAGACACAGACTCTGTGACCCAAATGAGGAGAGGGCAAATCTATGGTTTTATATATATATATATATATATATACATATATCTTTAAAGAGTCTGCACATAGTCATTGCACTAAACTGAGGACAGGGTAACTATCCTGGTTATATTTTTTCAACCAGCCAGCACAGAGTCATTGCCTTAAACTGAGGAGAGTGTAAACTCCTGGTTATCCATAGTTATACAGTCATCACAGACTCAGTGCCCCAAACTGAGGAGTGTGTAAATCT
Source organism: Chiloscyllium punctatum (assembly GCF_047496795.1). Taxonomy (NCBI): domain Eukaryota; kingdom Metazoa; phylum Chordata; class Chondrichthyes; order Orectolobiformes; family Hemiscylliidae; genus Chiloscyllium; species Chiloscyllium punctatum. The sequence goes on along the minus strand of NC_092788.1, from coordinate 20,604,497 downwards.
CCTCGTTATATTTATTTTACCAGCCAGCACAGAGTCAGTGACCAAAACTGAGGAGAGAGTAAATCTCCTGGTTATGTATATGCTTAAACTGCCAGCACAGAGTCATTGCCCTAAACTGTGGAGAGTGCAAATCTCCCGTTTATCAATGTAAACAACCAGAACAGAGTCAGTGCCCTAAACTGAGGAGAGGGAAAATCTCCTGGTTATATATATTTAACAAGCCAGCATAGAGTCAATGCCCTAAACTGAGGAGTGTGAAAATCTCCTGGCTATGAATATTAAACCAGCCAGCAGAGTCAGTGTCCTCTACTGAGAAGAGTGTAAATCTCCTGGTTTTATATATATATATATTTAACTAGCCAGCACAGAGTCAATGCCTTAAACTGAGGAGAGGGTAAATCTCCTGGTTATATATATTTAAACAGCCAGCACAGACTTAGTGCCCTAAACTGTGCAGATGGTAAATCTCCTGATTAAATATATATAAGACCATAAGACATAGGAGTGGAAGTAAGGCCATTCGGCCCATCGCGTCCACTCCGCCATTCAATCATGGCTGATGCGCATTTCAGCTCCACTTGCCAGCGTTCTCCCCGTAGCCCTTAATTCCTCTAGACAACAAGAACCTATCAATCTCGGCCTTGAAGACATTTAGCGTCCCGGCTTCCACTGCACTCCGTGGCAATGAATTCCACAGGCCCACCACTCTCTGGCTGAAGAAATGTCTCCGCATTTCCGTTCTGAAATGACCCCCTCTAATTCTAAGGCTGTGTCCACGGGTCCTAGTCTCCTCGCCTAACAGAAACAATTTTCTAGCATCCACCTTTTCAAAGCCATGTATTATTTTGTACGTCTCTATTAGATCTCCCCTTAATCTTCTAAACTCCAACGAATACAATCCCAGTATCCTCAGCCGTTCCTCATATGCTAGACCTGTCATTCCAGGGATCATCTGTGTGAATCTCCGCTGGACACGTTCCAGTGCCAGTATGTCCTTCCTGAGGTGTGGGGACCAAAACTGGACACAGTACTCCAAATGGGGCCTAACCAGAGCTTTATAAAGTCTTAGTAGTACATCTCTGCTTTTATATTCCAACCCTCTTGAGATAAGAGACAACATTGCATTCGCTTTCTTAATCACAGACTCAACCTGCATGTTTACCTTTAGAGAATCCTCGACTAGCACTCCCAGATCCCTTTGTGCTTTGGCTTTATTAAGTTTCTCACCATTTAGAAAGTAGTCCATTCCTATATTCTTTTTGCCAAAGTGCAAGACCTCGCACTTGCTCACGTTAAATTCCATCAGCCATTTCCTGGACCACTCTCCCAACCTGTCTAGATCCTTCTGTAGCCTCCCCACTTCCTCAGTACTACCTGCCTGTCCACCTAACTTCGTATCATCGACAAACTTCGCTAGAATGCCCCCGGTTCCCTCATCCAAATCATTAATATATAATGCGAACAGCTGTGGCCCCAGCACCGAACCCTGCAGGACACCGCTCGTCACCGGCTGCCATTCTGAAAAAGAACCTTTTATCCCAAGTCACAGGACGCCAGTCTATAATCCAACATGTTTATTTGAAATCATAAGGGGGAGGGCTCACGCTTTTTCAGGTGAAGTATACGGGAATAGGGAGGGGACCGAGGTCTGTGTGAGTTGCTGTTCAGTGAGTAGACACCGGCTCGTTTGACTGAAATGCTCTTTCTACACTGTAGGATTCTGTGATTCTATCGTAGAGGATAATGACGGTGTTTACTGGGGTATAAAGCAATTAGAGGCGATGCTGACGGGGTGTAGTGAGGATGAGATTTAATTCACTTGTCTTCATGGAAAATTGAGAACAGTTATCGCTGAACCAAGGCAAAACTAATGGGTGTTTTGTCTGGTTATGAAATGTTTGGACAGAGTAAATAGGTGGAAAATTCCCTCTTTCAAGTAAGTAAACATCGAAACGTCAGGCATTCAAAACGTTTGATAAAACGTTTGAAGGACAAAGAACTGATGACAAAGAATCGCTGTCACTCAGAGAATCTGTTTGTCAAAATATTTGGACATTTGGAGACATGCAAGTAATAAATTTCAAAAGAAGAGAGACAGTGTGTGGCTAGGTAACGCTGTAGTGGTGTAGTGTAGTCGGTCGGAAGTTGAGGGGAAACGATGTCTAAGTTGGTTGACTTTATAAGTAAAGAAATTGCGTGAACGTGTGCAGCTGAATAAGATTCGGTTACAAAACTCTGAATTTTGAAAGATTTGGTATAAAATTCCACATCAATGATCGTAAATGGAACTGAGCGGATTTTTTTTTATTGCAATGGCAAGATATTTCATAATGAATAGGAAGTGACCAATTGCTTGGAGATCGACTTCCTGCTTTAATCACATGCGTTAAAGATGTGAGGACAAACACCAGGATGTTTGGTGCATTTGATACTCAGTGAAATCTGCCAAAGCTACTAGCAACATAACTGCACTTTAACCCTCTGTTTTTCTAAGCAGTACTCTTCTTAAGCTGAAATAAAGTCGGAGTAAATTTGAATAGAACATTAATTGTTCCAATGAGATATATCTAATTCACTTGGGATTATTACTATGAATATTGTGAGGTTGCAGCAAAATTAAAATGAAACGAACAAAACAGCGTTTCTTGCGGTTTAGTCCATTTCAGGTTCACTCATATGAGAAAGGACATTGAACGACAACATCACTTTTATTGGCCTCTCCATGGCTGCTTCTTCACGTGAGAGAGAAAGTGACTGAAGACATTATAAGTCAAATTTAGGTGAGAATGTGACGGAAATTCTTATTCTCTGTTTGATTCTGACAAAGTTCTGAATCAGAATGTGTCACTGACAGCTGTTCATTCTGACGAGCATGGCTATTTATTGGAATTTGTAGTTATCATAATTCTGGTGAAAGCAGAAACACAATGGTGTGGATTCGATTCCGCTCTGGAAATTTCTGATCCATGACTTTCACCACATATAACCTGATGTCACACCTCTACAAAGTGTGCAGACGAGACCGAGAGATTATGGTGGTGGGTTATTATACCGCTTTGCTCCACATTCACGGGTTCGAGTCACACTCTGTTTGCTGACTTCACAATCCGCTCCAGCAGTTTTTCTTTGCACCTCACACGCTGGTATACACTGGATCGAGAATCTTGTTGTTGCCCTTCACTGCACGGGAGACTCAAGAATATATCAGACCATATTAAAGTCGAAATGAAGAGTGAGAGCAGTCATTCTATTCAATTGTACCGTAAATTGGTGTAATGAGAAGGAACACATTTTTCTTTACGCCCCACATTCCATCTTGTCTTCCTATGAATTTACATTGAAAGAAAGAAAAACTAATAACAATAGATCGGGAGCACAGGTTTATCCAGTGGGGTTGTACATGAGTATGTTAACCTAACACTTCACACAATGACCTGGTCAGTATTTCAAACAGTCACTCGGAATTGGAACCGCAGGAAACCTCTCCAATGAAACGAACCCTTCATTCTTTCACAAATTTCTGCTGTGTGTGAATCGTACAACGATCCATCATCCAGCGTGATCACTGAATGGCCAACTGTATAAGTTCCAGCAACTTTATTCATCAATCCCAGTTTCTGTGCGCAGCCACCTCTGCTGTCCCCAGTGTCATTTGTTGACCCCAGGTCACAGCACGTTTCTTCTTCCTGAGTTTATGTGCCTTGTTCCTGATCTGTCTGATCAGTTTAATAAACCTTTACTAACACGTCATCCCATCCCCTTATAATTCTGAACTTATGAATAAAATAAGGCGTTAGACCAAATGTTAAACAACTGGAAGTTTGCCGCTCAGCCCATGCAGTCTGCCCCACCATTCAACGAACTCATGGTTAATCTGATAATCTTTAACTCCCTTCTGCTCAGTTACCTCGACAAATTTTCATCATCTTTCTGACTAACTATCTGGCACAGTTTGAAAAGTGTGATTTCCTGAAGAAGGGCTCATGCCTGAAACGTCGATTCTCCTGCTCCTTGGATGCTGCCTGACCTGCTGCGCTTTTCCAGCAACACATTTTCAGCACAATTTGAAAATACTCAACAACACAGTGTAAGCAGCGGTTGCTGAAAAATGCCACAGATATTTTGGACCCTGAGCAAAGAAATTACTCCTCATTTCTGAATTAAATGGGCAATACCTAATTATGTGGTTACGTCCTCTGGTACTCTCCTCACAGCACAAGGGCCAACCACTGGCCCGTATCAACCCTGTCAAGATTCCACCAATATTGAACGTTTATAATTGGTGTTATATGATTATAGAACTCCCCTCCACATCCTTTGTTTCGAGGAGAATAATCCCTGTCTAACCAATAATTTCACGAAGGTCCATTTTATACGGAGTTGGCGACATCCTCGTAAGTCTCTGTTGTCCCTTGCAGCGTCCTTACATGCTATTAAGGCAGGTGGAGAAATTTATGTAAGGAAACAGGTTGAAATATCAGGCGCAGACGGGAATTGGAACTTGAAATCAGAAAGCGATTGGAATCGGATTGTTCCACAGAAGGACCAAATAAAGCAATGATAACCCTGACAGATGAGAATCTAATCATATTCGACTGACATTCAATGGCCTCGTTGTAACTGAATTCCTACATGGAATCGTCCTGGTAGCTAGTATTAAGGGAAATGGAACCTGAACGCCCATATAGAGAAGTTGAATACAAAAATCATGCCCGTCGGTCGACTTTGTTTGATTATTAACTCAACTCTTGTGTCCGTGAAGCCTACATCGTCTGCAACGCACACATTAGAAATTTAACAGAACTCTCTCCATTTGCCTAGGTGGGTGCAGCTTCAATACCACTGTAGGAACTGGACACCTTCCACGACAATACAGTCACTTAACTGTACATTTTTCAACACCTAAATATTTTTTCTCTCAACTGCTAAAGCACAATTGCAGCAGAGTACACCACATAGAAGATTCACTGAAGTAAGTCATCCAGGCTTTGTTGACAGAACCTTCAAAGCTCAAAAACTGGACTGATTATAAGGACAAGGTTGAAGATGCACTGAAACGTCACCATTTATAAATTACCCTCCAAGGCACATACCAGCATGGCTTGGAGAGGAATCAGTGGTAAATTCATTGAGTGGTGAAGCGGTCTTGATGGGCAAAGAGTTATAGTTCAACCCTCCACCTTTTATTTTATAATTTTTTAAAATGTTGATTATTGAATTGACCAGACTTGTGCTCATTCCATTCGTTGTTTCCTAACCTGGCGGTTGCTAAAGATCGAATATCATCCTCAGCCTGTGGGCAACAATAGAAAATGTCCAAAAGCCCTCTCGAACAACTGATCTCCCTGCCCAACAATCTTCAGAGATCTGTGACTATCTACTCCAAGATCTCTTTGTTACTGTACACCACTCAGAATCCTCACTGTTATTGTTTCAACTCCACAATTTCATTACCATTTATTGTCTGGATTTAATTCCATTCGCCGTTTTTTCCCTTCCACCTGATTGACACATCCCAGGTCCCTGATATTGTTCATCACAGTTAACTACATGACAATTTGTTGCATCGTCTGTAAACTTCTAAACATGACTCCTCCAACTAAGTTTAAATTATTGATCTACATCGGGAAACAGTGGTGCTCCACTGGAAACAAGCATCCAAAATGGTTCATTGCTGGATGGGATGAACACCTGTATTACCAGCAGAATCGGACCCTTGCTATCATTTGTAAACCTGCTGGAAACTCTGCAGGTTGGTCTCCTGACTGATTTCTTCTCAAATATGGGAGTGGTGAATGACCTGTCCACTTTGTGACGGAGCAAGTGAGTTTACATTTCAGCGGGTAATTGAATCCCTTCCTACAGACCCCGCCCCCATGGACCTGACTCCATGGCGGCGTGGATATCCTTTTGTCTATTTAGTTTGGATCATCAGTTGAATTTGAGTCCACGCTGAGACGGCTCCCGATTTTCCCCATCATCCATGTATCTTTTTTATCCTTCCTTATTCTCCCACGGAGTGTGGTCATCATAGTCTGAACAGCATTTGTTGTTCATCCTTAACTCTCCTTGAACTGAGTCAGAGGGAATTTAGGGGTGAACCGTACTATTGTGGATCTGGAGTTATATGTTGGCAAGTCTCGTTAAGGACGGCCGATTTCCCTTTTGAAGGGTCATGAATGAATGTGTTTCGAGCAAATTAAAACTTTTTGTCACTCTTCCTCTGAGCGGGTGTATATTCCAGATTTTATTCATCAAACCTAATTACGAGCAGCTTCCATGCTCCATTCTCCAAGGGTTGTTGGCTCAAATATCACCATTGCATTTGCTGATGACACGAAGATTGGTGGAGTAGCAGAAAACATAGGGGACGGTCAAAGAATGAAGGAGAAGGGAGACAGACAGAAACGATGAGCGGAGAAGTCGCAAGTGGAGTTGGATCCAGGTAAATGTGAGGTGATGCATTTGGGAAGTCTAATTCGAGAACCAAGTGAACGGAAGAGCCTTGGGTAAAGTTGTTGAGCAGAGAGATCTGGGGAGTCAGGTCCTTTGCACCCTGAAGGTGCTGCACAGGTGGATCGAGTTGACAAGAAGGCATATGGCAAGCTTGCCTTCACCGGACGGGGCATTGAGTATAAGAGCTGGTAGGTCATGCTAAAATTGTACAACATTTTGATTCAACAACATATACAATCCGATGTACAGTTCTGGCTGCTAAATTACCAATACGATGTGGACGTTTAGGAGAGTATGCAGAGAGGATTTATGAGGATGTTGCCTGGTCTGGAAGATGCATGCTCTGAGGAGAGATTGAGGGGGGCCTAATTGACGTCTATAAAATCATGAATCATCAGGGTGCATAGAGATACTGTTTTTCCCCAAGGTGAGAGTTTAAATACTGAGAGGTCACGCGTTCAAGGTGAGAGGTGAAAAGTTTAAGAGAGATAGACGTTGGAAGTATTTTTCACAGAGGGTGGTAGGTGCCTGGAACATGTTGCCAGCTGAGGTAGTAGAGGTAAGCACGGTCGATTCATTCAGGTGAGCCTGGACAGATGCATGAGTAGGTGGGGTGCAGAGGGATGGAGATGCTTAGGAATTGGGTGATAGGCTTAGACAGTGGATTTGGATCATCTCAGGCTTCCACTTCCAAAGGGCCTGTTCCTGGGCCGTAAAATTTCTGGGTTCTATGCTCTTCTTTATTGACTACACAACCAACTTCATGCAACATTGCTGCATCTTAGAGAATGACATTGTCAATTAATTATCATGGAGGGAATGAGAATATGATATGTAGCTGTGTCGGAATGAATGTGATGTACGCTGGACTGGAGTGTTTACTGGGAGCAAGAGGCTGATGTGGAGACGATGTGATCAAAAATAGCTCTTACTTTCACAGTAACAAACAGCACATTGTTCAGGAAAATTTCACAGAGTGGTTTCAATTCATCGACCTCCTGCTTAAGGCTCGAGAACGCTTCTGCTGGGCTAATCTGCAGTGCGGGTTCATGCTGGTGTTGTTTCTTAATAGACTAATAAACGGCGTCAAATATACTCTTCCTCCCCGCCTTCGTCCAGGAACACTTCCAGCTTTGACATTTCATGCGCCTCTGTGACGTCATAGAAGAACCACGTGCTTACCTTCAAACCAGTCAATCCATTTCGATACCATGGTTGTGAGATCAGTTTTCATGTAGCAGCTTTAACAACATGGGCCAGAGATTATTGGAATATCAGGCTCAGGAACAGGACACAGGGCAGCACTGAGGAAAATAAAATTTATTCGAAAATACCTCTTTCTGTGGACTTCTACATCATTGATTTCACTTGCTCATTTAGCTCTAACTTGTCTATTGTGTGCAGTTCTGAAATTCGCATGATAGCACGGATATGAGAGCACTGGAAATGATGCAGGAGAGATTTACCTGGATATTGTATGGGTAGAAGAGTTTCAGTTATGAAGAGAAATTGTATAAACTGGAGGCGTTTTTCTTAGAGCAGAAGAAATTGAGAGGAAACATGATTGAGATGTACAAAATAATAAGGAATATGGATGTCGTAGACTGAAATAAACGTTTCTTTTTGATGGTGAGATCGCTCACGGGGGGAGGGGTGTGGTGGCATAGATTTAAAAATAGAAGAGGAAAGATTTGAGTGAATGAGCAGACAAATGTTTTGAAACAGCGGTTGTTTTAAATTTCCAATCAGGACATGCAAAGGTTGGAGAGTGAGAAATCCTCATAATTTTCAGAAGCATTCAGATGTGAATTTGTGATGCCAAGACATACAAGGCTATAGGCCAAGTAATGTAAAAAAAAGAGTTTGGATAGTTAAGCGAATGTTAATTTCCAGTCTTAACAAATAGGCTTTTTTTGCATTCAATTCTTGAGTAGTACCACCGCCTGTCACTGGGTGAGATTTGGATCAATTTGCTTCCAGGATGGGCGCTTGCATATTGGGGGGGTCAGTGGATAGAACTGCGCCTTTCAGCGCCAGAAACCCGCCTTCGACTCCAGACTTGAGTGACTGATTGAGTGGACTTTGCACACTCCTGCTCTCTCTCTCTCTCCCGTGTGAATTTCCTCTGGATGCTCCGATTCCTTCCCACAATGCAAAGGTGTGCAATTCAGGTAAATGGCAAACAAAATCTGAACGGACTGTAAGTGTGTAAATCAGAGACAAAAGTCAGAATTGCAGCTCGGGGATAACAGAATACCATTTCGGGTCAACAGACACTTCCTCGGAACTGTTATTAATTCGCAATGTTAACTCTGATTTCTCTCCACTGATGCTACCTGACTCGCTGAGCTTTTTGGAGTAATTTTTATTTTTGTAGGTGGATCATAAATGCGGGTTTAGAAAGATGGAGTGGGTGTATGTGTGAATCTCTTCCACGGCACAGTGCATACTCATTTGGCCAAATGGTTTCTGTCTGCACTGTATCTAATTCAATTAACTCTGAATCTATACGATTTTGCCCTTTTTTTAAGTCTTTGGTTTTCACATCTCTCCTGTCATGTGAGTTGCAGAGCAAGACAATCGACGTTTCGGGCATAAGCCACCACCAAACCGTTCGCAGCTGACACCTGGAAGATGAACGCCTCATATTCTGCCTTGGGACCCTGCAATGGTTCGTTGCAGGATAAATGTGAATTTCGATGGCTTCCACATTTCCCCTCCGCCAACATTATCACAGTCTGAAGCATCCAACTCAGCACCAACCTCCGGATCCATTCATCTCTCCCCTTCTGACTTATCGCCTTCTCTCCGCCTCTATCCAGAATTCGCTTTCCCAGCTTGCTTGCACCCAACCCAAACCCCCTCCCATTTATCTCTCAGTCCCTACCTATAAGACTCATTCTTGGTGAAAGACTTATGCCAGAAACATCGATTCTCCCTCTCCTCGGATGCTGCGTGACCTGCTGTACTTTTCCAGCACGACACTATCGCCATGGCGAAGACAGACGGGCTCAGCTCAGGCTCTTTATCTGAGAGCGGAGAAGGCTGAGTGAGGAAGTGATTAAGGTGCAAATTAAGTGGATAGATATGTGTGATAGGAACAAACTTCTTATGGGAAGAGTTAACAACCAGGGATCTCCGTTAAACACAAGGGAGAGGGTGCTCAGAAGAGATATAGGAAGAACGTTTTCACTCTGAGAGTGTTTGTTTGGAATTCACTGTTTGAACGTGTGGTAAAGCTATGATCATCAAAATAGTTCAGGAGTATTTAGCCAAATTCTTGAGAAGCTAGAGCACACATGGATAAAGACCAGGTACTGGAAAGTGGGGTGAAGATAAACAGATGTTTGTTGAAAGATCCCAACACCGTCCAGAAAATACGGAGCATGAAAGCATGTGAAGGCAAAAGGCATGGAAACTACTGGCGATCTGTTACAAAGGGTCTGCGGAATGCTACACTCGTCGAGAGGTTACTGGGCAGGATGGGGCCAGTGTGGCAGGATGGGATAAGAATAGTGGAACGGTCCGACACAATTTAGCAGTCAGACTGGGCTGAAAGGTTACTATGGTAGGCTAAGATAATAACAATTAGTAAAGTCAGACTCGCCTACTAAATATCATCATGGGAGGTTGGGGCAAGTCGTGGCAATAAGTACTTAGGACATGACTTTAAATAATAAATTGATCGTAGAGTCAGCCTGCTTGAGACGCTTGTAGCAGGATACGACATTAAATATCTAATCAGTGGTTAGTAGATCAGCTTGGGACAGGAAACATTGTGATAGATGGGGTAGCTCAATATCTAATCATGACAGGTTAGTTTGGATTGGAAGTTCATTGTAGAACAGGTGGCAGTAGAATACCTAATAGTGATAGTAGAATAATATTATGTAGAATTTGGAAAATAATATAGTGGCAGAAGTAGAACGACAATTTGAACTAGAGTGAGGTAATTCTAACTAACACAGTTGGGCATTCTAAGCTAACAAAACATGATTAAAGAAAAGATATGAGGTGATGGAGTTTAATTCAGATAAAAGCCAGGTGCTGCATTTTGAGAAAGCAAATCTTAGCAGGACTTTTACACGTCCTGGGGAGTGTTGCTGAACAAAGAGACCTTCGAGTGCAGGTTCATTGCTCCTTGAAAGTGGAGTCACAGGTAGATAGGATAGTGAAGAAGGCGTTTGGTATGCTTTCCTTTATTGGTCAGAGTATTTAGTACAGGAGTTGGGAGGTCATGTTGCAGCTGTACAGGACATTGGTTAGGCCACTATTGGAATATTGCGTGCAATTCTGGTCTCCTTCCTATCGGAAAGATGTTGTGAAACTTGAAAGGGTTCAGAAAGGATTTACAAAGATGTTGCCAGGGTTGGAGGATTTGAGGTACAGGAAGAGACTGAACAGGCTGGGGCTGTTTTCCCTGGAGCATCTAAGGCTGATGGATGATCTTATAGAGGTTTACAAAATTATGAGGATAGGATAAATAGACAAAGTTTTTTTTCCATGGGGTCGGGGAGTCCAGAACTAGAAGGCGTAGGTTTAGGCTGAGAGGGGAAAGATACAAAAGAGACCTGAGGGGTAACCTCTTTACGCAGAGGATGGTACATGTATGTAATGAGCTGCCAGAGCATGTGGTGGAGACTGTTACAATTGCATCATTTAAGATGCTTTTGGATGGGTATATGAATAGGAAGGCTTTGGAGGGATTTGGGCCGGGTGCTGGCAGGTGTGACTAGATTGCGTTGACAGAAGGGTCTGTTTCGATGTTGTACATCTCAATGGCTCCATGACTCTATGCCATGGACCCTGAGGTTCGGCGGCATTAAAGAATTTGCTTTGTGAATGTCCCAGTTTTGTTTGCAAATAAAAGATCGGCTCATTGAAAAACTCTCCGCATCTTCTAGTGATTGTCGACATTTTCTCCACGACAACCACAACCTTGGGTGCAGTAAAATTGTGGCGAGCGCAGCTCTATGGCTCAATGAAAAGCGTGTTAGATTTCTATAACTGTGGAAACTTTGCTGTTCAATGTTTGTGGGTTTGAACCGCACAAGAATTGGAGTTTACATCAATTTTCAGCTGAATCATTGATTGTTGTGCTGATTCATCACCAATTCCTGTCGTCTGGAGCTCTCATCCCAGCTACTGACCAGAGGAAGTTCTTTCGCTTCTTGGTGGTGAGTTTTGACGGAACCATATTGCTTGAAACATGATCAGACCTGAATCAGATGTTCACGAGAAAAACCTGCAAATTTCGAGCAAAAACCCATTGTCACTAAACACATTTACCTCCCAAAGTTACACAGAAATTTTCGATTGCTAAAATGTCTTTGTCCCGTTGTGAGACAGTTTGTTGAAGATGAGCTGGGGAAAGGCATTGACGCCTTTGGTCAGCCATGATGATATCAAACGGTGGGTCGGACAGGTGTTTAGAATAGCCTCCTCCAGTTTCTCTCTTTCTGTGCAATTTCTTACAGAGGGTTTTCAGCAGTAACCTGATGAGGGCAATGTGAATCTACACTACAGAATATCAAAATTCTCCCCTTTATACCACCGCTCTCACAGCCAGAATGGAGAGCTCCTATTGCAGCTTTAGATCAGACAGTGAAGGATTCACTCAGGCGCTCTGTCAGACTGCATGCTCCTTCACACAGGTTTCCAACTGGTTCCATGGAGGAAGCAAACGTGTGGATATTGGGATTCAGGTTTCTCCTCTGCTGGGCTGCAGTTTTCCCCTCTGCTGGGCTGCAGTTCTGGTCACATGACATGCTGAGATTTTCTGTGCATGCTTCCTACTTTACAATTTAAGCTGTAATTGAATTTATTCTTGCATAGCATTCTTACATCTTCAATATTCATGGAAAACGTGCAACGTGTTCTTGGATGTAGGAATGGTGAATGTTATTGATGAAGGCAATATGTTTCTTGTTACCTGTATGAACTTTCAGAAGGAAGCTGGTGAAGTTTCATTGATTTGAACTCTGTGCCGATTGAAGCGAATCGAAGGAAAAGCTCTGCGACAGCGGCAAGGTAACATTGTCTGTAAACAACGCAGGAACCAATACAAATCCATTTTTCAATGCAGTCTATTTTTCATATTTTTTGTTTCCCTTTTGTATCCTTTTCGTGAACTTGATGCTTCAATAATCACAGGTTCATGTCAGTTTCAATTGTCTGCCTTAGCTTTAATTTCAGAACCAGACGGTTCAGTGAAATGAGGCAGGGTGAGTGATTGAGGTGTCAGAGGGTCAGCACATCACCACCAATGATCGCACAGTGTTGTGGTTCAGTGGTTAGCACTGCTGCCTCAATAAGGTCCAAAGTTCGATTTCAGCCTCTGTAGACTGTCGGTGTCGAGTTTGCACATTCTCCCCGTGTCTGCGTGGGTTTCCTCCAGGTGTTCCATTTTCCTCCCACAGTCCAAAGATTGTGCAAGTCAGGTGATTTGGCCATTCTAAATTGCCCATAGTGCATTTGTTAGAGGGGATATGGTTCTGATTGGGTAACTCTTCTGAGGGCTGGTGTGGACTTGCTGGGCCGAAGGGTCTATTTCCATACTGGAGGGAATCTAATCATCACAGCAAATGTAGAAAGTTCCCAAGGTAAGCGTAAGTCATGTGACCGGTTCACTGTCTGCCGCTCCAGTCTCACAACTGTTCAGCGTCAAGCACTTAAACGTGCATAAAAGGTTGTAAGTTCAATGCACATATAGAGTTGATGATGCTGACGTTGACCAGGGATTATTGAAGCATCAGACTGAAATGCAATTGAAAACAATGTTCAATAAAATAACACGTATTTGAAAACCCCCGTTTCTGACGTGGTGAAATGTTTTGTCTTCAGGAAATACGCCAATTATTAACCGAAAATCTGCAAATCTTCTCCAGGTGAATATCTGTTTCTGGACAGAGAAACAGAGGTGAAGTTTGAGCTTAATGACGTACCTCAAATCATTGACCCAGCACTGAATTACATCCTGGGAAAGTCTGTTTAACTCGTATAATATCATTCCATTTCCTGCAAGCTGCAGGATTTATTAATACTTTAATAAATCGAAAATATTAAATTTATCTGTTTGTGGAATTTGAATGTTGTCAGTAAACCTGGTAAGGGATATGGACAAGTATCTTTGCTGTTGGGAGGAACAGAGGGTCAAACTGGAATAAGTTTGTGTCTTTTCGCAGGATTTTTCAAACTGAGATCAAAAGTATTAAATGGACTCACTCCCCTTTCGGGTGATTGCCGCCAAACTTTCAAGACAACCGATGGCAATGATAATGATGCTTTACATCGACATGCCAAATCTTGCTCACTAGAGGCACCACAGTATTGCAGATCAGGTGAGCGGGGGAGATCATGATCTCTGTGGAACCCTGAGACAGTGAGAGAATTAATCCCACGCTGTTGCTCTCACTTTTCTCATAAGACATTTAGTCAGTGGACTGAGCTAACCGGCTTCAATTTAATGCATAGCTAAACCAAACAGATCAGTGCAAATACATTAAATAATATTTCATGTAGAATGTGCTGCTGCACCATCCAACTCCACAAGCACTTTTTATACTTAACAGGTTCAGTTGCAGGTGCTATGCAATTTCTTTCCTGTGAATCTTAACCACTTAGAGAGTGTTTCCATTTTGCATCCCCATCCAGGCAGCCCTGAATCCATGTCGCTGTTAAATTCACTTCTTGTGTGCCTGCACGCGCTTTTCAAATATTCTGGAATCAGCTCCGAAAATGTTTTATTTCTGAAAATTCATCTCCGAATTCAATAGCTCTCAGAATAAAAAAACTGCCTCCTACAAACTTCTTTATCATGCCCGCTGGGTTTGAAGTTCTAACCTCTCGTTTCCACTCACCTAAAGGAGGGAATTTTCCTCGTATTTACTCTTAACAACTTCACATCAGCTGGATAACCTCTCTTCAGACACAACGAAGTCTTTCCTGATTTCTCCCGCATTATTCTTTATCTATCCCACCATTCCATTAAACCCACTCTTTTCTTTGCGAGTAGCTTTATCTCCCAGTAAATCTCATTTCCAACGTTTCTATCGACATGGTATCAAGTGAACTCTGGCCGTGTCATTCCGAATTTCTTTATATATCGTTAAATTTCAACTTGAGAAATGATGCTGGTTCCTATTGAATGCATGAAAACGCACCACTAAGCTCTGCAATCTTATAACCGACACAGGAAAGATGTCAGCAATTTCAGTGACAGCTGAATCAATTGGCTGAAACAGCATCATGTCAAATCCCAGTCACATACATGGCTGTTGTTCTTATAGATATTTCTTCTCTACGTGTGCTGAAGTAACAAAGTGAGGGATCAATTAGAATTGCCATACATACATAAGGGGACGTATGAAATGCTGAAGTTGTGAGATCAGAGCAGTTTTTATCGACATACACCATTCACTGTTCGAATCTCAGACTCAGAAATTAGACAGAGAGCGATTTTGAGCAAAATTTGAGCAGGAAAGCTTACCCCATGACGTAACACCAGTTTGTGTGGTTACTCTGTTGTTTACCTCATTTGTGTGTTTTGCCTCATTGAGGATTTTGAAGTTGACCCCTCTGTACAAAGGTTTCGTACTTTTGCACCAGATGCAGTGCATTCACACCCAACGCTGATTCAGTCTACTTGTACAGATATTGATACCTGGGAACAGCACTATGCACTGTCCTCGAGTCTGCAAAATGATTTGCTACATTCCCATTCTCATGACTCTTTTCATTCCATCGGTTTTTGTTCTTCACTGAATCAGATTCAGCAGATCTTGTCACTGAGTAATTTCTTTGTATGTGTTCAGATCATGTGAGCAGAATATCACAGTCCATAACCCAGAAGTCAGACCATACTCAGTGAACTGTACTCTGCTCTTGATCATTTCATGAACACCAGGTAGAAATGTCTATGCTCTTCAAAATTTGCTCACCTGTTTTCAGTAGCAAGATAAACAGTTCCTGGTTTCTGCTTTTGTTGTCACACGGACCAAGATTGTAAATGCTAGAACCAGTTGAAACTGTCCGCTCACCCATTCATTTTCAACCCAGGAGGTCATAGTCATAGAGTCATAGACATGTACAGCATGGAAACAGACCCTTCTGTCCAACCCGTCCATGCCGACCAGATATCCCAAAGTAATCTAGTACCACCTGCCAACACTAGGATCATATCCGTCCAAACACTTGTGTTGCAATTGTACCAGCCTTCACCACATCCTCTGGCAGCTTATTCCATGCACGGATCACCATCTGGGTGAAAACGTTGCCCCTTATATCTCTTTTATATCTTTCCACTCTCAGCCTAAACCTATGTCCTCTAGTTCTGGACTCCCCAACCCCAGGGAAAAGACATTGCCTATTTATCCTCATCATGCCCCTCATAATTTTGTAAACCTCTATAAGGTCACCCCTCAGCCTCTGACGCTCGAGGGAAAACAGCTCCAGCCTGATCAGACTCTCCTTGTAGCTCAGATCCTCCAACCCTGGCAACACCCGTGTAAATCTTTTCTGAACTCTTTCAAGTTTCACAACATCTTTCCGCTAGGAAGAAGACCAGAATTACACGCAATGTACCAACAGTGGCCTAACCAATGTCCTGTACAGCCACAACATGACCTCCCAACTTCTGTACTGAATACTCTGACCAATTAAGGAAAGCATACCGAACGCCTTCTTCACGATCCTATCTCCATTGGTAGAGTATCACACAGTAACTGTGAAGATCTTTTGATGTCACACTCGAAGGTACATGCTACAAAAAGCTGAAGACTGCGGGAAACCGCTGTGGTCAGCGCGAAGACAGATACCCAGCGGGAGACATGTGGGCACATAAACCAGAAATTAATGGATAAAACATTATTCTTTTTAGAAGAATCCGATTCAGACCATCATCTTAACACCGATGTGATCCATATGGACTTCAGTAAGGCGTTCGACAAGGTTTCCCATGGGAGACTGATTAGCAAGGTTAGATCTCATGGAATACAGGGAGAACTAGCTATTTGGATACGGAATTGGCTCAAAGGTCGAAGACAGAGGGTGTTGGTTGAGGGTTCCTTTTCAGAGTGGAGGCCAATGACTCCACTTTCAAGGAGCTATGAACCTGCACTCCAAGGTCTCCTTTTTCAGCAACACTCCATAGGACCTTACCATTAAGTGCATAAGTCCTGCTAAGATTTTCTTTCTCAAAATGCAGCATCTCGCATTTGTATGAATTAAACTCCATGTGCCACTTCTCAGCCCATTGGACCATCTGGTTCAGATCGTGTTGTAATCTGAGGTAACCCTCTTCGCTGTCCACTACACCTCCAATTTTGGTGTCATCTGCAAACTTACTAACTGCACCTCCTTTGCTCGCATCCAAATCATTTATGTAAATGACAAAACTAGAGGGCCCAGCACCGATGCTTGTGGCACTCCACTGGTCACAGGCGTCCAGTCTGATAAACAACCCTCCACCAACACCCTCTGTCTTCTTCGTTTGAGCCAGTTCTGTATCCAAATAGCTAGTTCTCCCTGTATTCCATGAGATCTAACCTTGCTAATCAGTCTCCAATGGGAAATCTTGTCGAACGCATTACTGAAGTCCATATGGATCACATCGGTGTTAAGATGATGGTCTGAATCGGATTCTTCTGAAAAGAATAATGTTTGTATCCATTAATTTCTGGTTTATGTGCCCTCCAGTCTCCCGCTGGGCATCTGTGTTCGCGCTGACCAAAACAGTTTCCCGAAGCCTTCAGCTTTTTGTATCATGTACCTTCGAGTGTGACATCAAAAGATCTTTACAGTTACTGTGTGATACTCTACCAATGGAGGAAGCTCAATCCGCGGGGATGGGATAAACAGCACCATCCCGCGTTGGGAAATTCTGCAGTGTGTCCTGCGGATCAGACACAGTGCACTTTATCATTCAGATCATACCAGAGTGAGAGTGCTCGAGAAGGCCAATCGGTCACTCGTACCTGTGTCAGCTCAGGAGTTACATAAGATGGGTTAATGTGGAAACGCTGGTGATTGGACCAGGTTCAAGTGGTTACGTGATGTCGGAAGCAGAAAAAGATACACTGTGAAGCAATTGAGATCTGACTACAAGAGCAGCAAAAGTGTTGTACAGCTCAGAGGAGAGGTTTGAAGTCTTGAATTCTGGTTGCTGGGCCGATCATGCGCTCACTAGGCCACGCTGCTATAGAAGAGACTATGTCAGTGCCTCTCGGAATTGTGCTGTCGCAGGCAAATATCACCGTTACACTGCAGGAAATTCCTTTTTCCAATGTGACAACAGTCTGTATGTAAAATAGCTTAAAAATTGAACCCTTTCCCGTAATAATTCCACTCCATCTCCGTGTGTTGTATTGTCTCCTTTCCAATTTACCTGTCATTGTGCCTGAACTGAAGTTGATTTGCTCCTTTTGCATGTCTTTTTACAGTTTGGGTGATGTGATGCAGTTGTACTTACCCATCTCCTGACAGAATGTTCCACTTCACTTCAGCCTGCCCTAACTTCCCTATCTGATACAACTCCCGTTGTTTAGGTGTTAAGCGCTCGTGTCAGATCCAGCCTGCTCTCACCCAAAATAAATGAAAAACTTAGTCACACTCTGATCACTGCAATCCAGGGGCATCTTCACTCCGAGGTCTGAGAGATAAATGGGAGGGCTTTGGGTTTGTGGGGAGGTAGCTGAGAAAGCGATAGTTGGATGAAGGTGAGGGAGAAGATGATAGGTCAAAAGGAGCAGTGATCAAATGGGTCCAGAGGGCGATGCTAAATTGGAGGCTTGGGACTTGGGGGAAGGGAAATGAGGAAACTGTTCGATTCCACATTAATCCTGTGAGGTGACAGAGTTCCAACACTGAATATATTGCCTTCCTCCTCCAGGCATTGGGTGGTTATGGTTTGGCAGTGAAGGAGGCACAGGACCTGTACGTCTTTGACGGAGTGGGAGGGAGAGTTGAATTGTTCAGTCACGGGATTGTGAAGTTGGTTGGTACGGGTGTCCGAGTGATGTTCTCTGAAATGATCTGCAAGAAGGCGCCCTGTCTCCCTGATGTAGAGGAGACCACACTGGATGCAACGAATGCAGTAGATGACATTTGAAGCAGTACAGGTGAATTTCTAACGGATGTAGAAGGATCCCTACGGGCCTTAGATGGAGATGAGTGTGGTGGTGCGGGCGCTGGCTTTAGCCTTCTGCGGTGGCAGGGAAAGATGCCAGAAGTGGGTGTGGGCTTATTGGGATTATAGACCTGACGAGGAGGGAATGGTCTTTTTCGGAATGCTGATGCAAATATATATCTGATGGTAGGGTCTGTTTGGAGATGGCAGAAGTGGTGGAGTATGATAGGCTTTATGCGGAGATTGGTTGGGTGAAAGTTGAGGACCATGCGGTTCTGTCCTTATTGCGGGAGCTGTCGGGATCAAGGGCCGTAGTGCATGAAGTGGAGAAGATGCACTGGAGTGCATCATCAACCACGCGGTAAGGGAATTTGTGATTATGGAAGAAGGGGACCAAACTGGAACTTTTTGAGGTGGAATTGGTCATCCTGGGAAAAGGTATGATGGAAGTGAAGGAATTCGGAAAAAGGGATGGCGTTTTTACATGAGGTGCGTAGCAGGAGATGTAATATTGGTAGCTGTGGAAGTCAGTGGGCTTGCAGTATATGTCTGTAATTAGTCATTCGCTGGCGTGGTGATGGGCAGGAGAGGGAAGTTGCCAAGATGATCCAGGTGAATTTGAGGTCGAGGGAAAAGGTGTTGGTAACGTTGGTGAACTGTTCAACCTCCTCGTGGAAGCACGAAGTGACGCCCAATACATTCATCAATGTAGCAGAGGAACAAGTGGAGAAAGGTGCAGTGTAACTGCGAAAGTGGACAATTCCACACATCTGACAAACAGGCAGGCATCGCTAACTCATGAGCGGGTTCTCATGACTACCCCTTTGGTTTGGAGGATGTGGGAGGAATGGAAGGAGAAGTTGCTGAGGTTGAGGACCAGTTCAGCCATGTTGATGAAGGTGTCGGTGGAAGGGTACTGGTTGGGATGGGGTGAGATGAAGGAACTGATGGCTTGGAGATTTTCGTCATGGCAGATGAATGTGTACAGACACTGGATGCCCAAGGTGAAGATGACGCGTTGGGGGCCAGGGAAAAAAAATCTTGAGGATGTGAAATGCATAGATGGCGTCACGAATGGAGGTGGGGATTTCCTGTACTGGGGAGACAGGAAGGTTTTGAGGTAGGAAGAGATGAATCGATTCGGACAGGCGCAGGCTGAGATAACAGGTCTTAGGAAGCTGGTGGAATCGGGCAGTGCAGGGTTCATGGACAATGAGGTTGGAGGCTATGGATGGGAGATTTCCCAGAGGTGATGAGATTGTGATGGTATGGGAGACGATGGGAGGTGAGGCTGTGATGAGGAGCAGTAGTAAAAGGTGTCAGCGAGTTGGCGCAGGCTTCAGCAGTGTGCCTCAGGCCGACTCACAAGCCTCGTTCCTGATGAAGGGCTTATGCATGAAACGTCGATTCTCCTGCTCCTCGGATGCTGCCGGACTTGCTGTGCTTTTGCAGCATGACAGTGCTGACTCATTCATTATTCCGGTTTCCTTTCACACTACCAGGTCCGTGCTGTCTGTTTTCCTCCAGAAAGCACTGTCCTCATTACCTGCTGCAACATCTGCCAGTCTCAGACAAAAACAGAATTTTTTGTAAAACCTCAGCAAAGCTGGTAGCATCTACACAGATGAATCACAGTTAACATTTCAGATCCACTGGGTCCGTCCCCCGGCAGATGCTGCCAGACTTTCTGAACATTTCCAGAAACCTCTTTTAATTTGATTTTCAACATCGGCAGTTCTTTCGTTTTTTTCTTAGTTTCAACCAATATGATTTGGCTAAAGATTATGTTCAATGTTTTGAATATGACTGCGATAGAACGGTCAGATTCCACCAGCCCGCTCCTGCTCCTTGGTTCACGTGACCAATGCCTTTCCACTTGGTCACCGCGCCCTACAGCTGCATTGCATATAAATTGACAAATTCATGGTACTCTCTCGGATTGGTAATCAGGAGCGAGATTGTTTGAATTGTTGAAAAAGTAAGCTAAACTGAGAAAGTACAGGCTATTAAATGGGGAACCGGAAGGGAAAGAGAGAACAGTGAATGATAGTGTTCTGATAAAATTTAAATGTCATTGCTGAAGATTCAGAAAATGCTATCATTCACAAACATAGCACAATGTGGAATGTAACTTTTGGTACAAGCAATGCAAGCAGATTGCAAAATCTTAGTCTGAATGTCTTGCTGCAACTGCTTTAGTTTTAATGAACGCACACATGGGTTTCAGTGCTGTAATTGTCTCCTAAACTGCAGAAGGAAATCCTTGCCTTCGAGGAAACGTGGGAAATGTTCACTGATTCATCCCAGTAATGGCAGGACTGTGCTCTGCAAGCATATGAGTACAATTATTCAATGCTCCATGCTGTTTCGACTAAGAGGTGAAGGGAAAGTCTCCATTTACAAATTAATCAAACAGTGGAACTCAATACAAGTGCACATGAAGTGATGGACAAAGTCGGCAAGAACACGGAAATACATACACAATAGCTACGATAATTACTACGTGGAAACTATTGAATTCAGACCTATCGTGGCCTTTGGTGATGATATTTACTGTCCAGAATAGTCTGCACTGGAATATCTATCGCCCTACTATGATGTATTTGAACTTCAGTTACCTTTAGAAATAGCTGAGACTCACTCAGGACATGGAGATTTAGAGAAATCATATTCAAAAAGCAAAGAGTTCATCGCGTAACTGTGAAATCTTTATGTCACCCTCAGCGTAATTCTTGACCTCGTCCTCCACCAAAGACGTGTGAAGAGTTTAGAAAGGGCACAAACGCTGCTTCCTGGATAGCAAGCTATGAGGAATCCCAGGGATGGGGTTGACTGAGACATAAAAGCATCAGAAAGAATACAAAATTGTTTCATCGGTATGATCGAGAGAATGAAGGAGTTTATTCACGAGATGTGGAAACGCTGCACCATAAACACGCAAGCTTAAACGGAAACAAAAGAGATTTTCACAATATGTGAGGTTTGAAGTGACGAAATCGGGGAAGCTCCCTCTTCCGAGTGAAACTGCCAATTCAGTTGAAAACCGCTAGTGAATGATTAAGAAAAGATTGGATGAGAGTTTCTTCCACTCAATAAAGTTATTGAAATCCTGAATGACTTTCCAGAAATAAAACGTAGATTTCTGATTTCATAGTTTTTTAAAAGACGCACGAACTAACGTTGCGTTAGGAGGGAACGTTACCATTGAGGGCATTTACCACTGAAAGAAAGGAAAAGTGTGGGTGTGGATTAATTTCGAATTTGTGTTTATTTTCAGACACAAAGACATTTCACGAACACGCACAGCTGAATAAGATTGAGTGTAAAATGTTCATGGACTTAAAAGGTGTAGCGTATTATTCAAGGTGAACCATTGAAAATTGGGCTGATGTCCTAAAATAACTGCAGACAGACGTTATATCCAAATGAGTAGCAATTGAATCATCACTTGGAGACGCAACACTTACTTTGAAGATTTGACCACATTCACATGATGTTTGGTGTATTTCATGCTTTCTTATCTCCACCAAAAAGTATACTCTGTCTTTGTTTGTGTTTTTCAACCTCTGTACTTTTCTGCAGCACACCATTTCAGCTGAAGGATGCTCAGACTAAAATTGAATACAATATTCAGACAGTCCTCTGCGATCAATCTATATTTTTTTAAATTATTACAATGATCTTTACGAGTTTGCAACAAACTGCATAACATGAAACCTGTTCAAATTCTATTTTCCCGGAATTTAACGCAGTGCACATGGGAAACGTCATCCATCTGCTGAAAAATCACTTTCGGCACTGTCTCCACACATGTCTTTTCACGTTTTAAATATTTGCAGTATGTTTGTTGATCAAGGAGTCATTATCCAGAAAAGGTCGTTATTCAATGCACAAAAACTGGTACTTTCCCATAAACTTGGCTTTGCTCAATATCACCTTCCATCTGTACCCCTCAACACGACGACAAATTGAAGCTGCTTCATGTGAGGCTCAGACCAAAACCTTTGGAACAGCACAGCCCACTATACTGGCACGGAGATACCATGCACTGGTCACCTGCAGCTCTTTGCGTGACACATTAATGCTTACCTCCACATTCCTATTTGTACCTGAACGGTTGGGAAACCGAGTATCTCTGATTCCATAGCTGGTAACTGCGATTACGCGATCATCTTCACCAATGGTTTTGAACCCGTCTGAGGCAAGTGGTGAGCTACTCATTGCAAAGATGGTTAGATGGTTAAAATGTACAACTTCAACTTTTGCCTTCACTAACCCATGAGCCTTTTATTTTGTTTTTCAAATGTAGGAATCTTAAAATCTTCATCTTGAACAGACTCAATGACAGGTCTCCAGCATTGTGTCTCTGGTATCAAATTCCAAAGTGTAAACCCCTCTAAATTCTTCCACCACAGTCCGCTTTTTGGGAAGTTTTCCTGTTGTGGGAAATGCACTTCCCTGAGTGTCAACTGTTGCTCCCAGTATGCGCTCTGGCACTGCACTCATTTTCCTTCTGACACTTGCTCACTGTGTTGTTGAGATCATACAGTGACTTGGTGTCGTACAGTCCAGGGAAATGATACAGCTCAAGTTTTTGCATTGTTGAATTCAATTGTCAGTTTAGCCTTATTTAGGATTTTGAAATTGTCAGTTCTGTACACAGGTTCGTGTCAAAAATATCGGAGCGGAAGTAAGGTGTTCCGAATAATGACATTGAGCACTATGCGCTCACCTCCAGTCTGGAAAACAATTCCTCACAGACAATTTTACACCTTCTGCTGTCACGGGCTCTTCATCCTGTTGACTTCAAATCGCCACAGAATTCAACAGACTATTACAGCCATTTCTTCATTTTTGTTCAGATCACTGTGAGCAGAGTGTCAGAGTGGGAGTGTGCTTGCCCCACAACCCAGAGGTCAGACCATACACTTGGAACTGTACTGCGCTAATTATCATTTCACCAACACCAGGGAGAAATATCTGCTGCTCTGCATAATTTACCCAATTCACTTATTCATACGGACACATGCACTCTGGCCAATGGGACGATGTGGCAGAGAGGTTGAGGTGGTGGACTGCTAATCCATTGTGTTCTGCATACGTGGTTTCAAATCCCACTCTCGTCAGAGATTTTGAGTGTTGCTACTTTTGGATGACCACAGCTGACTTCTTGAAATTGGAACCCCAAGGGCCAAATTTCTATGCATTGCACCATTATAAAATCTCAAAGAATAATTTGAGCCTGTTCCCTAAACTGCATTGAAATGTGGATTGAATTGGGATAATGAAAAGGAACGCGTTTCTCTTTTCCAAGTCAAGTTGCTGTGAAATTTTATCATATGAAAGAGATTCAGGAAAATGAAATAACGAGAGATGCGAAGTGCATGTTTATGCAATGCGATTCTTAATGAGTGTTTTGTCAAATGAAATCTGGAGCAGGTTGGGTAGAAGTGATTAATCTTGGTGAGAAGAGCACAGAAAGACAGCACAAAATAATGGTGATATTTCAAAAATGGCAGGGGATGGGTATAGGGGCACCGAGAACTGGCTGCAAATGCACAGTCGAGAATTGTCGATGTGGATGCCATGCATGGGCACGGGCAGACTCACACATTAGTCTCGCCCTTTCCCCTTGGTCTCGCCATTGATGAATGCCAAACATAAGATACAGATAAAGGCAAGATGTGGGAAGCAAGCTCCCTCTCCTAATGCACACACTGGATGCATCACATTGAACAATGGACAACTGGAGAAGTCAGCATGTTAACTGTAGGGACTGAACCTAAACTGTGGATCAATAATCGCAGATTAATGCAGCATAAACATGAAAAAATGATTCAAGTGTCTTTACACGCATGCCATTAACACATGTTTCATTCTCATACGCGTGTGGCTGAAAGAAGAAGACACCACATTTCAAGGTGGATGACAACATTGCCAATTTTGTCTTGAAATTGAGATCTATTTGATCATTTCACAAGTGAACAAGTTCAATTTCAGTAATACAAATCACATTCCCTCACCTGGAATAAAAGTGTGATTTCATTTCAAACATTGTCCTTGCTAAGTATCAGTAACTCAACATGAAAAATAGGATGCAATTTTTATTGAACATACGTCAATTAGTACCATTATCTTACTTCGGATTGACTGCAGTATGCACATGCTAACTAACGTTTAAGAAAAAAAGTCTTTTGGAAATAACGATTCGGTGGTGATTAAGAATAAGATTAGGTTCTCATGATGTGGATATTCCATCAAGGATTCCAGTGGTGGAAATGATCATTGGGCAGTATTTCTATGATGGTAGAGAGGCGTGTGAGCTGCCAGGGATGAGAGCTCCCTCCTCATCTTGAGCAGCGTCTGCTGACATAGACCAGGGAGCACTGTGACATCAGTCTGGGAGTTCCAAGCACACCTGGAGCAGCTTTTATTGACATGAAGCCGCAGGGATCATTGGGACATCAGACTGGTAGATCCAACCTCAACTGGACCGCTTCTATTGCCATGGAGCAGAGAGCACTGGGACATCAGACTGGGAGCTACAACGTCAACTAGAGCAGCTTCTATTGACATAGAGCAGCAAGGAGCAATGGAACGTCAGGTTGGGATCTCCAACCTCACCGGGAGCCGCTTGCATTTACATGGAAGAGGAGGGAGTAATGGGATATTAGGCTGGGGGAAAGGATATTCAACTATTTTAATCTGAAGTAAAATATGTTTCAACACCTCAGATGTTAATTGATTTATGACAAATCTGTCCCGGGAAAATAATTAATTTTATAGGTATTAAAGTCAAGACCTGCAAATGTTCAACTCAGGAAAATGCATTGCTACAGAGAGAAATGGGAGTGATGTTTCAAGTCTTTGACTTTTCTTTCTGGTCGACTCTGTACTGGATTAAATCACCAGAAGGACTTTTTCACTCATTTCATGTTATTCAGTTTCCTGCACATACGGAAAGGTCATTAACGTAATCTAAAACTGAAAAGTAATGGGAATATGCAATATTGTGATTAGGCTGGAGTTTATCTCTAATTATGGTGGAAACGCAATAAAGTAAGTTGTAATTTCCTCGATCAGCAGTGACCTCACTAATTGGCTGATCAGATTGTGAATGGTAGTTCTATTTAAGGACAATTTGAAGTGAAACAATAATGTTGATTATCTTTGTTCTTTGTTCACCTAGTGACTGTTACTGCCATTGCTCATGTCATTGTTTGCACCACAGCTCTGCAGCGTGTAAATCCTCAGCTGTGCAGTCGGCCAGTGGTACAACCATTCCTATGGTTGGCTACTGATCAGGTGGTTGTAGGTTTGACTTTTACTTGGCGCAGTCGCATTGTGGAGATTCATCACACATCCAAACTAATCTTTCTTGCTACACGGAGGTGGATTATATTTGAAATTTTCATTTCCACGAACGGAAATTCTTTCACTGTCTTCTAACAGTTAAACATTACCAAGAACAATCAGAGTTACAAATTACACAGTACCAGGTTGTATACAACAGGCGTATTTGGAAACACCAGTATTCCATGCGGTGCTTCTTCATATGGTGGTTGTCAACTGTGGGATTCGAATCAGGCTTTGTGTGATTTTTAAATTTGTCCACCCCAGTCCAACACCAACACCTCCAAGTCATGGGTAACCACGAACGGTCGGTTAAAGTCCAGATGATCTTCCAAATGATCATGCACGTTGACACACACACATCACGTTTCTGCAGAAAGAACCCCCCCTGATGAAGGAGCGGCTCTCTGTTTCCAAATAAACCTGCTGGACTATGCCCTGATGTTGTGTTTTTTTTTACATTGTCTACCCAACTCAACACTAGCACTTCCATATCATAGAGAACATCAGCCATGTCCCAGCGCTGTCAGAGAATGCAATTCTGCAAAAGCCCCACACATTGTTCATAGGTACGTTTCGTTTTTCAGAAACCAACGCACTCAATCGCTGCAGCTCCTGTGTATGAAAAGCACAGAAAAGAAATAGCTGAGACTCAGTTTTGAGGGCTTTTTGAAACTCCTTGAAAGTGGAATCAAATGAGAATGAAGAATGAACTGTCCGCCTGTGCAGTGAGATGGAAGGCACCTTTCCCTTCTTTCAAGGGCTGGGGTATTGACTAATCTAAGGCATTAAACAGATTCCTGGTAGAGCTGCTCTCTCTGCCTCAAGAAGAAGAACTGTTTTAAGAATTCAAGAAGTTAAAAATCGCACAACACCAGGTCATAGTCCAACAGGTTTAATTGGAAGCATTAGTTTTTGGAGAGCTGCTCCTTCATCAGGTGGTTGTGGACTACACAGTTGTAAGATACAGAATTTATTGCAAAAGGTTACAGTGTGACGTAACTGAAATTATACATTGAAAAAATAACTTGATTGTTTGTTAAGTCTTCCATCTGTTAGAATGACTACGTTAGGTTCATTTCTTTCTTGTGTAAATCGCGAAACTTTGTTTTCATAGTTACATTCTCAGGTGAACTTTAACAATTAATGTCAACCCAGATAATATGTTGAAGGTGTTAGTCCCTGTGTGCTCTGTACGTGCCAAAATGTTTAGACTGACGCTAATCTAAAAATAAAACAACACGCTGCAGGCAAGTATACTTTGAGACCTGGTACATTTTTGAAACCGAACAGAGGCTACAGAACGGATGAATGGCGACTGCACATCAATCAACAGGCAGGTGTGCCCCTTCCCAGTTGGGGAGCACTTCAGTGATCCAGGACATTCGTCCTCGGACCTTCGGGTGACCATCCTCCAAGGCGGACTTTGGAACAATCAGCAGCTGAAAGTGCACGAGCAAAGGCTGATAGCTAGGTTCGGTACCCATGATGATGACCTCAACCGGGACCTTGGGCTCATGTCAATGTACAGGTGATCCCATTACCCTATCTACACAAACAGACACTCCTACACACACATACACACACACACACACAAACACACACAGACAAACACGCATATATACGTTTGTGGGGTGAATTTTTTCTTGCAGACTTACTTTGCTCAAAAACAGCATGAATCCATGTGAGGCTGTGTTTACTCATTTCATAAAATTAGAATCAATCTAAACATAATGGAACAGACAGCAGTACAAGGGGGCTGACACCAACTCTTAAAGTTCACCTGAGAATGCAACTTTAAAATAAAAAGTTTTGTGCTTTACATATGAAAGAAGGGAAGCTAACATGGTCATCCTAACAGATGAGAGACTTAGCAAACAATCAAGGTATTTTTCAATGTACAATTTCAGTTACATCACACTGTAAACTTGTGCTATAAATTCTGTGTCTTACAACTGTGTACCCCACAAGCACCTGATGAATGAGCAGCGGTCCAAAAGCTAGTATTTCCAATTTAGCGTGTTGGAATATAACCTGGTGTTGTGTCATTTTCAAATTTGCACACCCCAGTCCGAAACCTGCATCTCCAAGTCATTCAATCCGAGGCACTCTGGTCACAGAATCAAGCTTTGTGCATTCAACTTATTAAATCCTTGAAAAACCTGAATGTTTCAGTAATGATCATGTTTGTAGTATTGAGTCTGAGCAGGCAAAGGCATCTGCTTTCAGCGTTCCTTCCCATTTGAATTCACCTACGACATGGAATTCTCACTGACTCTGACAGAACTGCTATTTTTGCTGTTTTGTAATGTCAGGAATTCATGTTCAATTTACGACTTTCATAAGGAACAACAAATATTTTTCCCTGACTGGAAATCAACAATGGGAAATAGCAGTGAGAGAGCTGAATTTCAACACTTTCGCAACAAGGAAGACAAATGCAATGCTTGCAAATTTTCTTGCTGACTTGTTTTTGCCTTATTGGTTCAGTTGAAAAATGACAGTCATTGAGTTTTAAGAAGCATGGCAAATGGTCCTTCAGCCTATTTCATCATTATCAGTCATCAAAAATCAGGCTTGTAAACACAGTTTACAGCACGTGACACATCGCCTGGTGTGTTCTAACATTTCAAGTCTTCAGTTAAATTGTTATTCAATTTCTTAAGGGCTTAAGTGGAACAAAAACACCTCTGTGAACTAACAGTTCTGAGAGTCAAACTCTTTCTCAGAGCCGTTTGTCAGTTCTCCTCAAGATGCTGCGCAAAATGTTTCTGCGTTCACATCTGAATTGCTTTACCCTGTTTCTTCTTCAGCTTCCTTATTCTTTCTATTAAATGGTTCAGATTCCAGTACAGACACAAGGTGCAGCTTATAGAAGTCACGTGTTTGTACATTCACTGACTCGGTCTCGCCAGGAGCTGCAGTCCTTCCCCACCCTGATTCAGACAGCACTGTCCTTCCTGTGACATATCCCATGGAGAAAGGAAAGACAGGCATTAATAACCCGCACTTGGGAACGAAAAGGCAGTTTTAAAACGTTTGCACTGCCCCAGCGAGGAATTGAGCTCCTATCTCACGCATAACATGCGGCGACACTAACCATTATACTACCGAGGACGACAGTTTCAAAGAAGACCCTTCAGCCCGTTGTGGCTCCATTTGTCACAAACAACTGCTTAACGACTCGAATCGTTTAACCCATAGCCTTATAGTTATGGGCAGAACATATTCACATCTGAATATTTCTTCAGTTTATAAGGGTTCCTGCCTCTCTGACCCTAACAGACACAGTGTTGCAAATTCCAACACCCGCCAGCATATAACGCTTTTCCACACATCTACTTCAAGCTTTCTGTCTTTCTCATTAAATTTCTGCCCCTCTGTGATCGATCTCTCCGTCGTTGGGAAACGTTACTTTCAGTCTACCTTATCCATACCCCTCATTATTTTGTACAACTGAACCATGCCTTCTCACAAACCCCTCTGCACCGTGACAAACAACCCCAGTCTGTCCTGTCTCTCTTCATGACTGAATCTCTTCAGCCTAGACACTATCCGAGTGAATCTCTCCTGCAACTTTCCCAATGTGATCCCATCCCTGGACTCATGTGAATTGCAGACAATTGTCTAGGTAGAGCCGAATGAACCTTTTTTTTAACATTCTGCACCAGCATGTGGTGTGGCTCTGCAGCAGAAATTGCCTAGCGGTCTGGAAGTTCATGGAGGCCAGACCAGTTCAGGATGGCAGATTCCTTACCTCAAGGCCTTCAGTAAAACAGATGGGTTTTTTAGACAACGGATTTAGAGTATTCTTACTTGGAGGTATTTCTTGCATTTATATTCTGCCATCGTCGTGGTGTGGTGAGAATAGAACACCTCTCACCAGAATGTGACCTGGCCTTTTGTATTAATAATCCAGCGATAATACCAGTCGGCTATCGCAGAAAACCGTCATGGTTGACCTTTTCCAATAGAGTATCTTTTCCCCAATTATTCTCTGTGTTCATTTATTTAGCCCCACGCTCCAATAATCTCTGGTCCATGACAGTAAAAGCTGCTAAAAGAGAATTGATCGCACAGCCAGGATATCCAAACGGATCCAATGATTTGAAGGTGTCAATTAAGAGATTGGGGCATGGTCGCCCATGCAACAGTGAGTGCAATGGCATGGACTGGACGGTATCAACCCATTTATAATATTGTAGCCATATGCAGTACATGTTGCTGAGACAGCCAAATGGCGTATCTAAAGCGTGTTGAACCTTTAACTCTGGGGTATCAATGTCCTAAATTTCATTTTCCGTTTGGATCAGTGTTCTTGACATTGGCAGTAGCAGCTGCTTATTTTTGCATCAGTTCAGGATGAGCTTCTTGTTCCCAGTAAATTCTGCAACCTGGAGAAGGTGGTGTTGTGGTTATATAATAAACGAGTCATTCTTGGGGACTCCGACACGGAACTGGTAATGTTAAAGTTCGACGAGTAAAACCTGGAATGAAAATCTGACCTCAGGAACAGAGAACATGACTTTAATTTCTGGTAATCCCATTCATGCATGACTCTTATGCAGCGGATGCTACCATCTATACCCAATCCTGCCTACTTGTGACTCCAGGTCCAGAACAACATAACTGATCCTTAATCTGAAAATGCCGACACTGTGGGTAGGCTGGACATTCGGCCATTCCAGTCGACACCATCCCTCCGAAGCACATCCTATCAGACCCACACTCCATACCTATTCTCTTCCCCTTCATTTCCAATGGCGGATCCCAGTACCCCCCACATCTTCAGACTGTGGGAGGAAACTCACACAAGCAAAGAGAGAATGTGCAAACTGCACACAGTCACACGAGACTGGGATCGAATCCATGTGTCTCGTGCAGCGATGCAGCAGCGAAACAGCATGAACAACAAATGTTGTCCTGACCAGCGACAACCACACCCTGTGGGTGTATCAGGAAGACTAAAAACACGTTCACAAATTGGACAACGGGGCTAACGTCTGGATGGACATGATTTGAACCAATCGTTCACCCAGGGAAGATTCAAAGACACCGATATCACAGAGACACCAGGGCAATGCGGGATTCAATTACATGCTGAAGTGGAAACTCATTTACTCAGTCAAACTGGGGACAGACTGTTCAACAGTCCCGTGTGTGGGAAGGGCTCAATGAGCAGAAAAAAACTCCAGAGTAACCAAAAAGATTACATATCCCAGAAGGAGATCAATTAAACTGTCAATGCTGCTGTTAATCCCAACCAGCTGCCAGTTTCATAGCGTCAAAGTCATAGACTCAAACAGCATGAAAACAGGCCTTTCACTCCTACCAGCTCATACTGTACAGAATGCCAAACTAAACGAGTCGCATCTGACTGCTCCTGTAATTGCTGAGGGTTAATAATGCCCTTGTAATAATATTACTGCATTGTTAATATGAAAGTCCAGATATAATTCTATGGACACCGGTTCAAATCCAGGCATGGCAGATGCTGGAATTTTATTTCAATAAATACCTCGAGTTGAAGAGTCTAATGGTAATGTTGAATCAGTTGTTGTAGATCTGATTCACTAATGCCTGATAGGGAAGGAAACTGCCATACCTATCTGGTCTGGCATATGGCTCCAGATCCATAATATCGTGGTTGATCCTGAACTGCCCTCTGGGCAATAAATAATGGACTAGGCATAATGGACTCTCCCTTTCCTCGACGTGATGGTACAGAGAACACCTAACGGAGAATTCACCACAAAGGTTTACAGGAAAGCCACACACACAGACCAAGTCCTAAACTATGAAAGCAACCACCCCAACACACACAAACGAAGTTGCATTCGGACACTATTCAAAAGGGCCACGACACACTGCAGCACACCAGAACTGAAAAAAAGTGGAAGAGGAAAACCTATACAAGGTATTCGCCAAAAACGGATACCCTCGCAATTTCATCAACAGATACCTAAGGGAGAGACAACGGAACGAGGACATGCCGCAACCCAAAGGACTAGCCACACTACCATACATCAGGAGCATTTATGAACTGACAGCCAGACTACTGCGACCACTAGGACTCATAACAGCACACAAACCAACAGCCACGCTCAGACAACAACTTGCCAGAATGAAGGACCCGATACCCAACATGAGCAAAACTAATGTAGTGTAAAAAATCCCATGCAAGGACTGCACAAAACACTACATCGGACAAACAGGAAGACAGTTAACGACCCGTATACATGAACACCAACGAGCCAAGAAACGACACGACCAGCTATCCTTAGTAGCCACACACACAGACGACAAGCAACATGAAATCGACTGGGACAACATTACCATTATAGGACAAGCCAAACAGAGAACAGCCAGGGAATTCCTCGAGGCATGGCACTCATCCACAGACTATATCAACAAACACATCGACCTGGACCCAATATACCGGCCACTACAGCGAACAGCTCAAACTGACAACCGGAAGTGGCAGAGGCAGGCCAGTATAAATGCCGGAGGAAACAGCACAGAAGCGGTTCACAGGAGGCTCCCAAACACTGAGGATGTCACCTAGACAGCAAACGTTGGAAGACAAATTCCCAGCTCGGCGAACAGAACCACAACATATGTTCCCCTCCCCACCCCTATCCACTTTCCGCCAAGACAATTCGCTCTGTGACTACCTAGTCAAGTCCACGCCCTCCAATGACCCACCCTTCCCGCTTGGCAACTTCCCCTGTCACTGCAGAAATTGCAAAACCTGCACCCACATCTACCTCCCCACCTCTGTCCAAGCCTCTAATAGAGGCTTCAACATCCATCAAAGATTCTGCTGCACTTCCACACATGTCAGTTCTTGCGTACGTTCCTCCCGGTGTGGTCTCCTCTTAGTTGGAGAGCGGAGATGTGTTCTCACAGAGCACTTCATCGAATATTTACAGGATACCCGCAAGAATCAACCCCAGTGCCCCATGGCCAAATAATTGAACTTCCCCTCCACTCTCCCGAGGACATGCAGGTCCTGGCCTCCTGTATCGCCACTGCCTCATGACCCGATGCATGGAGGAAGAAAGCCTCATCGTCCGCCTGGGGACCCTTCAACCCTATGGCATCAATTTGGACTTCACCCATTGCCTCATTTGCCCGCCCCCACCTTACCCCAGTTCCCACCTTTCAGCTCAACACTTTCCGCCTGACTTGTTCCACTTGTGCATCTTCATTCCTACCTATCCACTCCACCTTCTTCTCTGACATATCATGTTCAACCCCCCGCCTGCATCCACTTACAGCACTCTCACCTACCTTCTCTCCAACCCCCCCCCCTTCCCATTTATCTCTCCATCCCATATGCTCCCATTCTCATTCCTGAAGAAGGGTTTTTACCTGAAACCTCCATTTTTCCTGCTCCTCAGATACTGCCGGACCTGCTGTGCTTCTCCAACACCACTCTAATCTTGAGGGGAGTCAGTTGCTTGAGAGGGTTTTCGGATATTTTCTATTGTTTACCACAGTCTGTGGATGATAGCAGAACGTTAGCAACCACCAGTTTAGGGAACAGCTAAAGGACTGAGCACAAGTCTGGTGACGGCATAAATCAACATTTTTCTTAAAATTGTAAGATAAAAGATGCAAAGCTGAAGTATGCAACTTCGCCCATCAAGACCGTTTCACTGAGTTTATCACTGAGTCCTTTCCAAGTCAGAGTGCTATGGGCCTTGGAGGGAACTTGCAAATGGTGGCGTTTAATTGCATCATCCAAACTTGTCCTTGTCGTCAGTACAGCTGTTGTGCTTTGAAGGTTGTGTCAAACATGCCTGAATGACATACTGCAGTGCATCTTGTAGTTGGTGCACTCTGCTGCAATTGCGCCTTAACGGTGAAGGGAATGAATATTGCAGGTGTTGAAGAGGGTACATTCAAGTGACTGCATTGTCCTGGACGGTGTCCAGTTCCTTAAGTGTTATTGAAGTTACACCCATCTAGGCAAATGGAGAGAGTTATGTTCCTCGTCTCATTTGTGCCTTGCCAACGATGTAGGATTCACGGAGCAATGAGTTGAGTTTATAATCAAAAGAATGTCTCAAGAACATGTTGTTGTTGTCAAAGTGTTTATGTAGCCAGATTCTATGCGTTTTCCCCCGAAATTATAGCTCTGTGGACAATTACACGGGGTAATTTGTTTACAGTAAAGTTATTGAATGTCAATGAGATATGATTAGTTACTCATTTGTCAGAGTGATCATTACTCTATTTCGTCCTTGTGTGGACCAATCTGATTCCAGTCACTGTCTGATTTCAAGTTCCAATTCCCGTCTGTGCTTGAAATTTCAACCGTTTCTTCGCATAAATGTCTCCAGCTGCCGTGATAATACGTAAGGACGTTAGAGGGGACAGCAGAGATTTACGGACATGTTGTCAACACTGGTGAAAATGTAGCTTCTTGGAATGATTGGTTCGGCTGGGATTATTCTCCTTGAAACAAAGGAGAGGGAGGGGAGCTCTATAATCACATAATAACATTTATAAACGTTCAATATTCATTGACAGGGAAGTTACGGGCTGGTGGTTCACCCTCTGGTATGAGGAGAGCACCAGAGGACATGAACTCAGAATTAGGTATTGCCGATTTAATTCAGAAATGAGGGGTAATTTCTTGGCTCAGGGGCTAATGAATCGTTAGAACTCCTTGCCGAAATTGTTGTTGAGGCTGAGTTGTTGTTTATTTTCAAACTGTGCCAGACAGATATTTAACCAGAAAGGCGATTAAGCTTTGTCGAGGCAATGCTGGAGAATGGAGTTGAGAATTATCAGATCAGCCATTAGTTCGTTGAATGGTGGAGCAGACTCGGTGGGCTGAATGGCCGACTTCCAATCCTACATCATTTGGTCTAACGCCTTATTTTATTGATACCTTTAGAATTCTGAGGGGATGGGATGAATGGTTAGAAAAGGTTTTCAAACTGATCAGACAGATCAGGAACTAAGCTCATAAGTTCATAAACAAGAAATGTGCTGTGGCCTGGAGACAACAAATGGCACTGGGCACACTGCAGATGGGCATGTGCAGATGTTGTGATTGCGAAAGAAAATTGGTAGATCTAATATTGTTGCCAACTTGGTGATCACACTGGATGATGAATCGCAGTATGATTCACACAGCAAAAGGTTGTCAAAGAATGAAAGATTCGTTTCATTGGAAAAGTTTTCTGCGGTTCCAATTCAATTGACTGTTTAAAATACTGATCAGAACTTTCTGTGGAGTATTACACTAAAATTCACAAGCCCACTGGATAAACTATTGCACCCGATCTCTCCTTATTTGTTCCCCTTTCATTCGATGTAAATTCATAGAAAGTCAAGATGGAATGAAAGGAGAATAGAAAAGTTTGCCCTGCTTTTCATTATCCCAATGTAACTTACGACAGAACCAAATTGCTCTACTTCGACTTTGATGAGGTATCGATTTATCACAATTCCCCGGTGCAATGAAGGGCAAGAGCAAGATTCTCCATCCAAAGTATCCTAAAGATGCGAGGCACAAAGGGAAACCACAGCTGCGTTTCAAAGAAGTAACAGCCAAAGTAGGATTCAAATCCACACCAGCACAATGGAAGAACTACCCGTCGCCTGAACTCCTGGGAGACCACAGCCCATTGCAAAGGGGCTCACATGTGACCCCGTCAAGATCACATATGGTGCACCGAGGGGATAAGAAATTCCCTGAGCGGAATCGACTCTACGCCATTATGTTTCTGCTTTCAGCGGTATAATAATACCAGCAAAATCCAAGGGATTGACTTCGTCCTTGGAAGGAATACCTTGTCCTTAATTTATTTCGAGTCGGAACTGTCTCAGAATGAACCAGCAAACATGAAATTCCCGTCACATTCACACGCACATTTAGTCTTGACGCACAATTTCTTCATAGAGTTTCTCTCTCACATGAGGAAGGATATATGGAGAGAGAAGTGAAGGTAATGTTTTAGCTCGATGGTCTTTCTCATATGGCTGGACCAGAAGTGGGTAAATTTCCCCGAAAAGCAGTGTTGTTTGTTTCATTTTATTAATTTTGCTGCAACTTCACTCTGTTCATTCCAATGATCGGAATTGAATTGAATTTTGTGATTGGAACGTTAAATGTTGCATTGAATTTTGCTCTGAATTTATTTCAGCTTAAAGAAAATACTGATGAGAAAAACAGATGGTTAAACTACAAAACATGATGCCAGTTTTGATGCTCAGGTACTTTGGCAGATTTTAGTGGTTGTCAAATGAACCCAACATCATGGCGATTGTCCTCCCACCTTTAAGACATGGGATTAAAGTAGGAAATCGATCTCTAAGAGACGGGTTACTTCTTATTCATTATGGAATAGCTTTCCTTGACAATATACCAAATCTGCTCAGTTCCATTTATAATGCTTCATGTGGAAAATTAATAGAATCTTTTAAAACTCTGAGTTTTTGTTTGCTGAATCTTATTCAGCTGCAGACGTTTCCGATATTTCTTTGCATCTGAATTAAAATTCCATCCCCACTAAACGCCGTCAGCATCGTCTCTAATGTCTTAACGGGCCAGTAAACGCTGGCAGTGTCCTCTCTGATAGAATCACAGATTCCCCCTACAATGCAGAAAGTGCGGTTCAGCCAATCGAGTCTGTAGGGAGACTCTGAATAGCATCTCATACAGACCTAGCTCCTGTCTCTATCCCCGCAGGCCTCTGTCTTGTGATTTAAAATAAACCTGTTGGAATAAAACTTAGCAACGTGTGACTGCTGACTTTATCACTGCGTTACCCATGGCTAATTCACTTAACTGACTGAATTCACTCCCTGGACACATCAGCGCAATTTAACATGACCAATCTACCAAACCTACAGACTTAACAGCAGTTCAAACCACTGAGCAAATGTACCATCACATTGAACACAATCTGTTTCATTTACACACTGGGAACTCAGCCGAGTGAAAGCAAGCTGCGCCCATCAACCCGAATTCAATGCATACAAACACGGTCCTGCGCTGGACAACCTCAGTAGCTCTGTTAGAAATGTTTCGGCACTCAGGTCTGAATGGGTTTGCTCTTTTCTTCCTCAGATTCCTGCTTTAAATAAACATATCAGTCAGGAACAACTCGATATAATGGTTTTCATTGCAACAAAAACACAATGTGCAGTTGGCTGAAGTTACGTGTTTGCACTGTCACTGACACTCTCTCTCCCCAGGAGCTGCAGACCTTCCCCACGCTGATTCAGACAGCACTGTCCTTCCTGAGACATGTCCCATCGAGAATGCAAGGCCAGGCATTAATAACCTTCACTGGGGAACAGAGCGACAGGTTTAAAACCTTTACGATGCCCCCAGCGGAGAATTGAGCCCTGTGACAGGAGGGAACACTAACCACAATACGGTGGAGGATGACAACATCGAAGGAGGCCCTTCAGCCTGTTGTGGCCGCACTTGTCAAACACAACTGCTTAACGACCTGAATCAAGTTTTCCATCGTTTAGCCCATAATCTTACATGTTTTGGCATCACAAATTAACATCTCAATTTTTTTAAAGGTTAGAATGATTTCCGCCTCTCTGACACTTTCCGCAAATCTACCCAAACCTTTCTGCCTTTTCCCGAAATCTTTTGGCCCCAGTGTTCGATCCCTCCATCAATAAGAAACGCTTCTTTCAGTCTATCCTATCCATATCCCTCAGTATTTAGTACATCTCAGTCATGTCTTCTCCAATCTCCTCTGCTCGGCGACAAACAACCCCAGTCTGTCCAATCTCTCCTCACAACTGAAACTCTTCAGCCCAGACAATATCCCAGTGAATCTCTACTGCAACGTTCCCAGTGCGATCACATCCAGTACTCTGAATTGCACAACTGCACACAGTAATCTAGCTCGGGCCACATGAACTTTTTTTCTATTCTGTTACAGTATGAGGGCGTCGCTGGCTCGGCAGAATTGGTTGGTATCCCTAATTGCAGAGCAGGCATTTGAACCTCAACCATATTGTAGTGAGTCTGGAGTCACATGGAGGCCCAAACAGGTAAGAATGGCAGATACATTCCTTAAATGATGTCAGATGGTTTTGTTGTTTTCAACAATTGGCCGTGGATTTATAGGAGTTATTAGATTCGTAATTCCAGATATTTATTGAATCCCAATTCTACCACCGAGCATGGTCGGAGTCAAACCCCAGTCCG
Source organism: Chiloscyllium punctatum (assembly GCF_047496795.1). Lineage (NCBI taxonomy): Eukaryota > Metazoa > Chordata > Chondrichthyes > Orectolobiformes > Hemiscylliidae > Chiloscyllium > Chiloscyllium punctatum. The sequence goes on along the minus strand of NC_092788.1, from coordinate 20,566,368 downwards.
TGGTGTCTGAATAAACAGACCAGTGTTCAGTTGTAATCGTGCTCGGGCATTGCAGAAAAGCAGTGAATCTGACCTTATCCAATGAAGTCGCTTTTCCCCGCTACTGTCCTGTGCCATTTTCCTGACACTGACACCTGCCCCCCCCTCCAATAATATCTGGTCCATATCAGTAAAAGCTTCTACATGAGTATTGATCTCACAGCAGTGGTAACCAAATGGATCAAATGGTCTACAGGTCCCGATGGTGGGGTTGGGGCACATTCACCCAGCAACAGTGACCCCAGCCACAGACTGATCATTATCAATGGGAGAGTCTGTATTACATTCTGCAATGCCTTAGTGAAATAGGAAATGACTCCGCAAACACATGATGAAAGAGCAGCGCTCCAAAAGCTAGTGCTTCAATAAAACCTGTCAGACCATAACCTGGTGTTGGGTCATTTTTAACTTTGTACTCCATAGTCCAACACCGGCATCTCCAAATTAATGAAATGGGGGTATGGGATGGAAAGTTCGGTTAGTTATCGTAGGAGGGAAGAAATCTCTGAGAACGGGTGGATTTGAATTCTGACATATGAAACACAGAGATGTGAGCGAGCAGAGCTTGAAGGAAAAAAAACATCACCTTGGAGAAAATCAAAACTTTAAAACAACTGATTCCTTTGTGTTTCACAAAAGACTGGGACACAGAGAACAACTGCTGACGTGACTGGGATTCGAACCGAGGTTGCTGCGGCAAAAACACAGAATACGATCACAGCAACCCACAGACAAACACAACAAACTGATGCAATAAGTCCAGGATCATAAGGAATGTTAGGCAGCGCACCAACTTCACAATATCACTGCTGAGCAAACAGGAGCAGATATTTGGGAACTCAGAATGGTCTGACCGTTTAAAATCGATTCCCCCAGTGGCTGTGTTGATTCCATCATTAATGTGTTTGGGCTGAGATAAATAGATTTCTCCAAAACATCAAAGACTCCTGGGACAGTGCAGCTTTTGTTATCTGCACATCCACCAATATCATTTATTGTATCCGTTGCTCCCGATGCGATCTCCTGTACATTGGGGAGACTGGGCGCCTCCTAGCAGAGCGTTTTAGGGAACATCTCTGGGACACGTGGACCAAACAACCACACAGCCCTGTGCCCCAACATTTCAACTCTCCCTCCCACTCTGCCGAAGACCTGGAGGTCTTAGGCCTCCTTCACCGCCGCTCCCTCACCATCAGACACCTGGAGGAAGAACGCCTCATCTTCCGCCTCGGAACACTTCAACCCCAGGGCATCAATGTGGGCTTCAACAGTTTCCTCATTTCCCCTTCCCCACCTCACCTCATTTCCAAACTTCCAGCTCAGCACTGTCCCCATGACTTGTCCTGACTTGTCCTACCTGCCTATCATCTATTCCACCTAACCATTCCACCCTCACCCCTGACCTATCACCTTCATCCCCTCCCCCACTCACCTATTGTACTCTGTGCTACTTTCTCCCCACCCCCACCCTCCTCTCACTGATCTCTCCACCCTTCAGACTCTCTGCCTGTATTCTTGATGACGAGTTTAAGCCCGAAACGTCGATTTTCCTGCTCATCGGATGCTGCCTGAACTGTTGTGCTCTTCCAGCACCACTAATCCAGAATCTGGTTTCCAGCATCTCCAGTCATTGTTTTTACCAACCATTTGTTGAAATATATACTTCAATAGCAATGCAGTTTAACATCAGTTACTTCTCGAGTTTCCCCACTCAATGCAGTAACCCCTGCTGCCACATAGTCCAGGTTCCAAGCCCCAGAATCAGAGGAACTGAGTGGCGCAGTCGTGAATAACCAACTTGAAATCAAGATGGGAATGAAGTTGCAGAGATACTCGCTGGCTCAATTGACTCAACCGGAGAATGCACGGCATTTCTATGATGGTTTCGAGGGCGCAAGCAATTCCGAGGTTGGGAGTGCTCCTGGTCAAAGGCGGGGCAGAAGGGAAAATTTGTTCCCGTTTATAATAACAGCAATCTACAGTGCATCTTGCTGAGACAGCTGAGTGCTGCAACTGGAGCGGCGGCAGCTGGTTTGAAGTTTACTTTTGCTTCACTATCACCCACTTCCCTGGAATGAATTGCTTTCACCATTTTTATTTCCAATTGTTTAATATCTCCCTGCAGTCTGCGGCTTTCTTCCTCATGGTTAATTGCATGACTAACTGTTGTGTGATCTGCACACTGCTAAATCACGGCCGTTACAAGTAAATATGAATCATTGATCTATATGAGAAAACAGTGGAACTCACTGCAGGCATGCTTCGGAGGTTTGCAGGCGATACCAGAATTGTAGGCAGTGAGGAAGATTATCAAAGTTTCAAAAGGATCTTAATCCAGTGAGTCGTTGTACTGAAAAATGTAACATGGAGTTCAATCTGGATAAATGGAAGGTATTGCATTTTTGTACAACAAAAAGAGTATGGCTTTGCGTATGTTGGAGAACAGGGAAGCTCGGTGTCAGGTACATAATTCCTTGTAATTTGCATTACCAACAGACAAGTTGGTTCAAAGGCATTTAACATACTTCCCTTCATTGCTCAGTCCTTTGTGTATAGCAATTGGGACGTTATGTTGAAGTTTTGCAGGACATTGATGAGGCCTCTTCTGGAATATTATGTCCAGTTCTGGTCGCCCAGTTGTGGGAATGATATTATTCAGCTGGAATAGGTTCACAAAAGGTATACACGCTTGTTGCCGGTGGAAGTTTTGAGTTATAAGGAAAGACTGGATAGGTTGAGACTATTTTCAGATTCGAGATTGGGGTACTGGAAATCCACAGCAGGTAAGGCAGCATCCGAGGAGTAGGAGAATCAATGTTTTTTTTCACGTAAGTGTCGGTCATCAGGCTCTTCCCCGAAACGTCGATTCTCCTGCTCCTCAAATGCTGCCTGATCTGCTGTGCATTCCCTGCTCAACACTCGACTCTGATCTCTCATTTGCATTTCTCACTTTCTCCTCGTTGAGACTGTTTTCACTCTAGGTTAGGGGTTTGAACGGAGACCTGACAGAAGTTGATGAATTATTGAGAGACATTTTTAGAGTAAACAATAGCGGCTTTTTCCCAGAAGGGGAATTTCAAGACGAGAGGGCATATGTTTAAGATGAAAAGACATGTGTGGCATTTTAATAGGGAATGTGTTTTACGTGTGTCATTAACTTGCTGAGGAAGTGATGGATGAGGGTATGTTTGCAACATTTAATGGACAATTAATTCCAAACATGAATGGGAAAGTCGAATTTTTAAAATAAATTTATTCATGCCGAGTACGTCAGTTATATCCCAGAGGGCATTTAAGAGTCAACCACGGTATTATCCATCTGGAGTCTCCTGTGGGACAGAGCAGATGAATATGGCAGTTTGCTTCCCGAACTGGCATGAGTGAATCAGATGGGATTTTCCACACAACTAATTCAGGGCATCACGAGACTCTTCAATTCCAGGTGCTTATTGAATTCAAACTCCACTTTCTGTCATCCCAGGACCTGAACTCTTTGTCCCCAAAATATTACCTTGTTTTTTGGATTAACAACACAGTAATAAAACTACAAGGGCATTATCACCACACAGCGGGTACAGGAGGAGGCAGATGGGAATGGGTTAGTTTGGCAGTATGTTCAGCATGGATTGGTTGGACTGACAGGCCTGTTTTCATGTTGTATGACTGATTGACGCTGTGGAGCAGGCAGCTGGTTGGGATTAAATGCGCATTGACATCATAATCGAACACCTGATGGGATATGTAGTCCTGCTGGAGTCTCCGGAGGTTGTTTTGCTCAGTGGCCCCTCCCACACACAGGACTGGTGAACTGCCTCGCTCCAGTGTTACTGATTAAATGAGATACCATTTCTGTGGTTAATTGAATCGCTTCCAGCAGTTCCCACATTGCCCTACTTTCTCTGTGGTATCAGTGTCCTTTTTACAACCCAGGGTGAACGATCCTTTCAAATTGTGTCCACACAGATACAAACCCCGTTTTCCATATTGTTAATGTGTTTTCATTCTTCCTCATTCACCCACAGGGTGTGAGTATCACTGGTCTGGACAACATTTATTCTTCGCCCCTTGTTCATTGCTGTCTGGCTACACCACAAACCCAGGTGTGATCCCAGCCTCGGGTGTCTGCTGTGGGCAGTCTGCACATTCTCTATGTGTTTGCGTTTTTATTTCTCTCTCTGACCAAAGATGTGCCAGCTACAGGGATCAGCAATGTGAAATGCAGGCTTATGGGACAGTGAATACCGTGGGGTCTTGTGGGATGCGCTTCGGATGTACCGTGTGGAATGGAAGGGCCGATATGACTGCTTCCCCACACTGTGGAGATTCTTGAATTAAGGGGCAGCTCATGTTTTTCTGGTCCTGGAGTCTCTCGTAGGCAGGACTGGGTGAAGATTGTAGAATCCCCTGCATAAGGGACATGAATGAATGGGATTGCAGGAAATTAAAGTCATGATCTCTGTTCCTGAGGTCAGGCTTGTATTTCATGTTTTATTCGTCGAACGTAAACATCGCCGTTTCCGTGTTCCAACCCCCAAGGATGACGAGTTTAAAATATCACACCAACACCACCTTCTCCTGGTTGAAGTCTTGACTGTGTGGAAGAAACTGATACTGAGCTGATGCAAGCAAATGTTGCTGCCACCGCCAGTGGCAGAAACACAGATCCAGACAGAAAAATCAGTTTTAAACCCATCACTGCAAAGTTCAGGGCTCAACACGCTCCACTTGTGCCACTCAGCTGTCTTAAAAAAGATGCGCCAGAAATCGCTATGATGGTATCAACGGGGACAACCATTCCCTTGAGCGGGAGCACACTCAACCGAGGAATTTCTTGCGCCTCTTTTCCTTCACAGAAGGACAGGACGCTCACCTATTGCATCACTGGAGCCAGAGAGTAACTCCACGCACACATTCCCACCCCCATTTCTGGTTGGATATGGGCGGCTGTGCCAATGTTAAGCTAAAATGCTATTGAAGCATACTTTTCAACAATATCATATCCTGTCCCCCGAATCTTTGATGTTTTGTCGAATTCGATCAATCTCATCCACATGCAGGCTCGACCAAGTAAGGATAGCAAATTCCATCCCGAAATGGCATCATTGGAACATTTTTTTTAACAGTTGTCAATGGATATATAATAGTCATTAGATTCATCCTTGCCGTACCTGAGCCGTTCCAAATCAAATAACTAAACATGTCGCCCAATTTCTAAGCATCCGTATCCCTCAGCTTCTCACTTACTCATGCATATGTTCAGGGCACCTGAAATGAATCTACCATGTCTGCCTCTACTACCTCTGCTGGAAACGCATTCCAGCACCTACCACCCTCTGTGTAAAATACTTTCCATGTCTATCTCCCTTAAAAGTTTCAACTCTCTCATTGAACGTATGACCTCGCATTATTGAATCCCTCATCTTGGGAAAAAGCTTATCTCTATCCACCCTGTCTGTACCCGTCATGATATTGTAGACCTCAATCAGGTCCCCTGAATCTCGTTTTTTGCTAATGAAAGCAGAAGTAATCTACTCAACCTCTCTTCAGAGCTTGCATCTTCCATACCAGGCAACATCTGCGTAAACCTTCTCCGCATTCTCTCCTAAACGTCCACATAATTTTGGTAGTTTGGCGACCAGAACTGCACAGAGTATTCTAAACGCGGCCGAAACAAACTCTTGTACAATTTTAGCAGGGCTTGCCTACTCTTATACTCAATGCCCTATCCGGTGAAGACAAGCTTGCCATATGCCTTCTTGACCACTCTATCCACCTGTGCAGTCACCTTCAGGGTACAAAGGACCTGAACTCCCAGATCTCTCTTCTCATCAAGTTTACCCAAGCTCTTCCGTTTACTGTATACTTGGCTCTGGAATTAGACTTCCCTAAATCATCACCTCACATTTGCTTGGATGGAACACCATTTGCCACTTCTCTGCTCAACTCTTCTGTCTATCTATATTCCCCTTCATTCTTTGACTATCCTCTATGTTTTCTGACTACTCCACCAATCTTTGTGTCATGTGAAAATGTAGTGGCGAGATACTGGGCTAGCAACCCTTGGAGATTGGAACATGGCAGTTGTTCATCCCATGCAGAAAGGAACCATGTTTGGATGCTTTTTCCCAGTGAAGTACCACTGTTTCCTGATGTAGATCAATAATTCAAACTTTTTTATTAGGAGTCATGATTTAGAAGTTTACTGACGATACATAGTCGTGTGGTTGACTCTGATGAATAATGTCAGGGACCGCAGGGATGTATACATCATGTGGAAAGGCAAAATGGTGAATGGAATTGAATCCAGACCAATGAGTGGTGGTGAATTTGGGGAGTTGTAACAATAACAGTGAGGATTCTGATTGGTGAACAGGAGCAAAGAGATCTTGGAATGGGCATTCACAGATCCCTGAAGACTGGGACAGGGAGATCAGTTGTTCGAGAGGGTTTTGGATATTTTCTATTGTTGACCACAGACTGTGGATGATATTCGATCTTTAGCAACAGCCAGTTTAGGAAACAACTAACGGAACGAGCACAAGTCTGGTCCATGCAATAATCTATATTTTTAAACATTGAAAGATGAAAGTATAAATCTTTGCCCATCAAAGTACTTCACCACTCAATGAATTTACCACTGATTCCTCTCCAAATCATGCTGGTATGAGCCTTGGACGCTAATTTGCAAATGGTGAAGGTTCAGTGCATCTTCAAACTTGTCCTTATGGTCGGTACAGTTTTTGAGCTTTGAAGGTTCTGTCAACAAAGCCTCGATAACTAACTCCAGCGAATCTTCTATGTGGTGCATTCTGCTTCAATTGTGCCTTAACAGTTAAGGGAATAAATAGTCAGGTGTTCTACAATATACAGTTAAGTGACTGCATTGTCGTGGAGGGTGTCCACTTGCTTCAGAGGTGTTGAAGCTGCACCCACCTCGGCAAATGGAGAGAGTTCTGTTAAACATCTAATTTGTGCGTTGCGGACGATGTAGGCTTCACGGAGACAAGAGTTGAGTTAATAATCAAATAAAGTTGACCCACGGACAGGTTTTTGTCGTCAACTTCTTTATACGGTCGGTCAGGTTCCATTTTTTCCTAGCTCCAAGGAGGACTACACGGAGGAATTCAGTAACATTGAAGCCATTGAATGTCAATCGAACATGATTAGATTCTCATTTGTCAGAGATATCTTTGCTATATTTGGTCCTTCTGGGGGTCAATCCGATTCTAATCGCTTTCTGATTTCAAGTTTCAATTCCCATCTGCGCCTGAAATTTCAACCCGTTTCCTTGCCGAAATTTCTCCACCTGTCTTAATAATATGTAAGGACCCTGTAAGGGACAGCGCAGACTTACTAACATGTTGCTAACTCTGAATACAGTAGAACTTCGTGGAATAATTGGTTAGGCTGGGATTATTCTCCTTCAAACAAAGGAGGAGTCGGGAAAATTTATAATTACATAGTAACAATTATAAATGTTCAATAGTCGTAGGATCTTGACAGGGTAGATACGAGCATTTGGCTTGCCGTATGCTCTGAAGAGAGCACCAGAGGACATAATCTCAGAATTAGACATTGCCCATTTAATTCAGAAATGAGGAGTAAGTTCTTTGCTCAGGGGTCTAAGAATCTGTGGCATTTTCCAGTAACCTCTGTTGAGACTGTGTGGTTGGGTATTTTCAAACTGTGCCAGATAGTTAATCAGAAAGATGATGAAACTTTTTCGAGCTAAGTGAGCAGAAAGGAATTCAAGATTATCAGACCAACTATGTTAAAAATCACACAACACTAGGTTATAATCCAACAGGTTTAATTGGAAGCACATTAGCTTTCGGAGTGACGCTCCTTCATCAGGTGATAGTCAGGTGACTATCACCTGATGAAGGAGTATCGCTCAGAAAGCTAGAGCTTCCACGTAAACCTGCTGGACTCTAACCTCGTGTTGTGTGATTTTTTACTTAGTTCAACACCGGCATCTCCAAATCAGATCAACCATGAGTTCGTTGAATGGTTGAGCAAACTCCTTGGGCTGAATAGCCTACTTCCACTTGGTTTAACATTTCATCTAACGCCTTATTTTATTCATAAGTTCAAAATTGTGAGGGGATGGGATGAAGTGACAAAAAAGGTTTATTAAACAGATCAGACAGATTATGAACAAAGCTCATAAACACAGGAAAAAGAAATGTGCTGTGACCTGGGGGCAACAAATGACACTGGGCCCAGCAAAGGTGGCTGTGTACAGAAGCTGTGATTGCTGAAGGAAGTTGCTAGATCTTATACAGTAGGCACGCTTTCAGTCAGTGATCACGTTGGATGATGCATGATTCACACACAGCAGAAATTGGTGAAGAATGAAAGGTTCGTTTCATTGGAGAAATTTTCTGCGTCTCCAATTCCGAGTGACTGTTTGAAATACTGATCAGATCTTTGTGTGAAGTGTTAGGTTAAAATACTCATGAACAACCCCACTGGATAAACTTGTGCGCCCGATCTCTTGTTTTTTTTTTCTCTTTGTTTCGATGCAGATTTATAGAAAGACAAGATGGAGTGTAGGGCGGAAAGAAAAATGCGTTCCTTCTCATTACACCAATTTCATCTACAATTGAATAGAATGACTGCTCTCACTCTTCATTTCGACTTTAATGTGGTGTCGATTATTCCTGAATCTCTCGTGCAGTGAAGGGCAAGAACAAGTTTCTCGATCCAGAGTATACCAGAGGTGTGATGTGCAAAGAAAAACTGCGAGAGCTGCGCGTAAAGTTAGCAACCAGAGTGTGACTCGACCCCGTGAATGTGGAGCACAGTGGTGTGATATCCCACCACCATAATCTCGCGGTCTCCTCTGCACATTTTGTAGAGGTGTGACATGTGACCTCATCAGGTTAAATGTAGTGAAAGTCATTGATGAGAAAGTTCCAGAGCGGAATCGAATCCACGCCATTGTGTTTCTGCTTTCACTAGAATTGTAATAAGAGCAAATTCCAATAAATAGCCATGCTGGTCAGAATGAAGAGCTGTCAGTAATACATTTGGTGTCAGAACTGAGTCAGAATGAAACAGGACAAGAATTTTCCGTCATATTTACACCTACATTTAGCACATAATTTTTTCAGTCACTTTCTCTCTCACGTGAAGAAGCAGCCATGGTAATTGAAATAAAGGTGATGTTGTCGCTCAATGGCCTTTCTCATATGGCTGAACCTGAATTGGATTAAATCGCAAGAAAAGCTGATTTGTTCCTTTCATTTTAATTTTGCTGAAACCTCACAAGGTTTATTGTAATAATCAGAAGTGAATTAGATATATCTCATTGGAACGATTAATGTTGTATTCAAATTTCCTCTGACTTAATTTCAGCTTAAGAAAAATACTGCTTAGAAAAACAGAGGGTTAAAGTGCAAAGAAAACCCACCAGTTTTGTTGCTCGTTGCTTTGGCAGATTTCACTGAGTATTAAATGGACCAAACATCATGGTGTTTGTTCTCACATCCTTAAAGCATGTGATGAAAGCAGGAAGTCGATCTCCAAGCAACTGGTCACTTCCTATTCATTATGTAATATCTTCCGTTCACAATAAATAAAAATCCACTCAGTTCCATTTACAATGCTTTAGGTGAACATTATGCCAAATCTTTAAAAACGCAGAGTTTTGGAACCGAATCTTATTCAGCTGCACACATTAAAGAAATTTCTTTACATTTAATGTCAATCAACTTAGACATTGTTTCCCCGCAACTTCCGACCGACTACACCCCACCTCTGCATCTTTACCTAGCTACACGCTGTCTCTCTCCTTGTGAAATTTATTCCTTGTATGTCATCAAATGTGCCTTTCCAAATATTTTGAAAAACAGATTCTCGGAGTGACAGCGATTCTGCTCTCATCATTTCTTTGTCCTTCAAAGGTTTTATCAAAGGTATTGAATGCCTGACATCTAGATGTTTACGTAATTAAAAGTGGGAATTTTCCACGTATTTACTCTGTGCAAACATTTCATAACCTGAAAAAACCCCATTAAGTCTTCCTTGGTTCAGGGATAACTGTTCTCAATTTTTCAAGAAGACAAGTGAATAAAATCTCATCCTCAGTACACCCCCATCAGCATCTTATCTAATGGCTTTCCACCCCAGTAAACACCGTCATTATCAATTCATAGAATCACAGAATCCTACAGTGCAGAAAGAGCATTTCACTCAATCGAGCCGGTGTTGACTCTCTGAAGAGCATCTCACCCAGACCTAGCTCCCCTTCCCATTTTCTTATACTTCACCTGAAGAAGGGGAATCCCTCGCCCTTTTGATTTCAAATAAACCTGTTGGAGTATAACCTAACGTCCTGTGACTTCTGACCTTATCCCCGCGTTACCCATGGCTAATTCACCTAACTTACTAAATTCACTCCCTGGACACGAAAGGAAAATTTAACTTTGCAAATCAACCTAACCCTCCCACTGAACAGCAGTGCGAATTACTGAGACAATGTTCCATCATACTGAGCAAGTGCTGTATCATTTTTTCATGGTTTTATACCCTGGTAAAACTGATCAAAACAAATGAACCCAAATTCAATGTATCGAAACGCTACTCTGTCTTTTACAATTCATTCGTGCTGTGGGAAATGTTTCTGCACTCATACTTGAATGCGTTTATGTTGTTTCTTCCTCAGCTTCCTGTTTCTAGTAAATCCTTCAATCCGGAACAAGTCTGTCAAATGCAATTCATTCCAACAAAGTCACAAGGTGAAGTTTGCAGAAGTCACGTGTTTGGCCGTTCACTGACACTCTGCCTCCCTGAGAACTGCAGCCCTTTCCCACACTGATTCAGGCAGCACTGTCCTTCGTGTGATATGCCCCATCGAGAATGGAAGGACAGGTATCAATACTCGCACTTGGGAATAGAGTGACAGTTTTAAAACGCTTATACTGTCCCCAGCGGAAAATTGAGCCCTGTGACAGGCGGGGACACTAACCATTATACTACTGAGGACAAGAGTGTCAAAGGAGGCCCTTCAACCCAATGTGGCCACACTTGTCAAAAACAACTGCCTGATGAACTGAATCCCATTTCAGAATGCTTACCCCACAGACTTATATGTCTTGGCATCAAAAGTTCACATCTGAATATTTATTCAGGTTATAAGGGTTTCTGCCACTCTAAAAAATGCAGACAGTGTATTCCAAATTCCAACCAACCACTGGCTGATAAAGCTTTTTCGCACATCTTCTCAAACCTTTCTGTCTTTCTCCTGAAGTCTCTGGCCCCTGCTGATCGATCCCTCCATCAATGGGAAACTCGTTCAGTCAACTTTGTGCACACCCTAACTCAATCATGTATTGTCTACATCTCCTTTGCACTGCGACAAACACTCCACTCTGTCCTGTCTTTCTTCACAACAGAAATTGTTCAGCCCAAACAAAGCTGCATACAACGCTCTTGCTTGATCCTAATGAGCATTTGTTTTAAAATTCTGGATTCTGTATAGGGCGATTCTAGCTGAGCAGTTTTTATTACCCATTCCACATTGCCCAGAGGGCAGTTGAGACTCAACCATATTGCTGTAAGTCTGAAGTCACATGCAGCCCAGACCAAGTGAGGATAGCAAATTCCATCCCGAAATGACATCAGTGAAATAGATTTTTTTTCAATTATTGTCAATGTATCTATAATAGTCATTAGATTCTTCCTTGCAGATATGCTTTGAATCCAAATTTGACGATCATGGCATAGTGAGATTCAAGCCCGGGTATCCAGACTATTACCTCGGTCTCTGGATTATCTGTCCTATGAAATTATCGCAATACCAACGCAAAAAGCCATAAAAGCTGATCTTTTCCAACAAAATGTCTTTTCATCAAAACTGCCCCGGGCATTTTCCATGAGCCTGACGCTCCAATTGTCTCTGGCGTATGTCAGTAAATGCTGCTACATGGGGATTGATTTCACAACCGTGGTATCCAAGTGGATCGATTTGTTTGAACGCCCCGATGGTGGGATTGGGGCACGTTCACCCAACAACAGCAAGAGCAGCAACAGCACAGGAAGAATAGTATGAATGTGAAAGAGAGTGATCGATTGTGCATTGCCTCAGAGAAATGGGAGCAGGGACAGAAAGGAGGTTTAATGATCGTGGGAAGGACCGGAATCTTTGACAACGGGTGTGTTTGAATCCTGATATATGAAACGCAGAGATGTGAGAGAGCGGAATTTGAAGCTAAAACAATTAATTTCTGAGCATGTGTCACAAAAAGGACAACGGAGAGAATACTAACTGCCGTGATTTGGTTTCAAATCGAGGTTGCTGTGGTCACAATGCAAAATACCAACAACCATGATCACTGCAACCACAGAACAGGATGCTTGCAAGCAGCAATATGTATACTAGCAGAGGAAATGTTCGGAAGAACAGCAAGTGTACAATATCAGTAACCAGTGAACAGTGACAGACATGTGGGAACTGTGAATGAGCTGAATCTTTCAGTTCGGTGTCCTCAGAGGCTGTGGAGATCCCTTGTAAGAGAATGTTGAAAACTAAGATTAATAGATTTCGACAAACATCTAAGACTTGGGGGACAGTACAGGATATTGTTGAAAGTATGCTTTAATAGGAGTTTAGCATAACATCGGCACAGCCGCCCAGATTCAACCGGAAATGGGGATGAGAATGAGTGCGTGGAGTTACTCTCTGTCTCCAGTGATGCAATAGGTGAGCGTGCGTCCTTCTGTGATGGTATAGAGGCGCAAGAAATTCCTCGGTTGAGTGTGCTCCTGCTCAAGGGAATGGTTGCCCCCGTTTATACTATCATAGCGATTTCCGGTGCATTTTTCTATGACAGCTGAGTGGCACAAGTGGAGCGTGTTGAGCCCTTAACTTTGCAATGGTGGGTTTAAAAGATGATTTTGCTGTTTGGATCTGTGTTTCTGACACTGGCGGTGGCAGCTACATTTGCTCGCATCAGCTCAGTAACAGTTTCTTCCACACAGTCAAGACTTCAACCTGGAGAAGGTGGTGTTGGGGTGATATTTTAAACGAGTCATCCTGTGGGGGTTGCGACACGGAAATGGCGATGTTTACGTTCGACGAAAAAAACATGAAATACAAGCCTGACCTCAGGAACAGAGATCATGACTTTAATTTCCTGCAATCCCATTCATTCATGTCCCTTATGCAGGGGATTCTACAATCTTCACCCAGTCCTGCCTACGAGAGACTCCAGGACCAGAAAAACATGAGCTGACCCTTAATTCAAGAATCTCCACCGCGTGGGGAAGCAGTCTAATCAACCCTTCAAGTCCACACGGTACATCCGAAGCGCATCCCAACCAGGCCCTACGGTATTCCCTATCCCATAAGCCTGCATTTCTTATTGTTGATCCCTGTAACTGGCACATCTTTGGTCAGAGAGAGAAATAAAAACGCAAACACACAGAGAATGTGTGGACTGCCCACAGACACCCGAGGCTGGGATCACACCCGGGTTTGTGGTGTAGCCAGACAGAAACGAACGAGGGCGAAGAATAAATGTTGTCCTGACCAGTCATACTCACACCCCGTGGGTGAATGAGGAAGAATGAAAACAAATTCACAACATGGAAAACAGGATTTGTATCTGTGTGGACACAATTTGAAAGGATCGTTCACCCTGTGTAGAAAAAAGGACACAGATAGCACAGAGAAAGTAGAGCAATGTAGGAACTTCTGGAAGAGATTCAATTAACCACAGAAATGGAATCTCATTTAATCAGTAACACTGGAGCGAGACCGTTCACCAGTCCCGTGTGTGGGAAGGGATCACTGAGCAAAACAACCTCCGGAGACTCCAGCAGGATTACATATCCCATCAGGAGATCGATTATGCTGTCAATGCGCCTTTAATCCCAATCAGTTTCCTGCTCCATAGCGTCAGTCAGAGTCAGACAACATGAAAACAGGACTGTCAGTCCAACCGATCCATGCTGAACATACTGCCAAACTAACCCATTCCCGTCTGCCTCCTCCTGTACCCGCTGAGTGGTGATAATGCCCTTGTAGTTTTATTACTGTGTTGTTAATCCAAAACCCAGGTAATATTTTGGGGACAAAGAGTTCAGGTCCTGGCATTACAGATGGTGGAGTTTGAATTCAATACGCACCTGGAATTGAAGAGTCTCGTGATGACCTAAATCAGTTGTGTGGAAAATCCCATCTGATTCACTCATGCCAGTTCGGGATGCAAACTGCAATATTCATCTGCTCTGTCCCACAGGAGACTCCAGATGGATAATACCGTTGTTGACTCTTAAATGCCCTCTGGGAAATAACTGATGTACTCGGCATGAATAAATTTATTTTTAAAATCCCTCTTTCCCATTCATGTTTGGAATCAATTGTCCATTAAATGTTGCAAACGTACCCTCATCCATCACTTCCTCAGCAAGTTAATTACACACATAAACACGGTCTCTAAACACGTCTTTTTTAAAAAATCTCTCTCTTTTCATCTTAAACATATGCCCTCTCGTCTTGAAACCCCCCTCCTGGGAAAAGGCCGCTATCGTTAACTCGAACTTGCCTCTCAATAATTCATAAACTTCTGTCAGGTCACCGTACAAACCCCTAACCACGAGTGAAAACAGTCTCAACGAGGAGAAAGTGAGAACTGCAGATGAGAGATCAGAGTCGAGAGTGTTGTGCTGGGAAAGCACAGCAGATCAGGCAGCATTTGAGGAGCAAGAGAATCGACGTTTCGGAGAAGAGCCTGATGAACGACACTTGCGTGAAAAAAAAAATGATTCTTCTACTCCTCGGATGCTGCTTTACCTGATGTGGATTTCCAGTACCCCAATCTCGAATCTGAAAATAGTCTCAGCCTATCCAGCCTTTCAGTATAACTCAAACCTACCAAAGGCAGCAAGCGTGTATACCTTTTGTGAACCTATTCCAGCTGAATAATATCATTCCCACGACTGGGCGACCAGAACTGGACATAATATTCCAGAAGAGGCCTCATCAATGTCCTGCAAAACTTCAACATAACGTCCCAATTACTTTTCACAAAGGAATGAGCAATGAAGGGAAGTATGTGAAATGCCTTTGAATCATCT
This sequence comes from Chiloscyllium punctatum, assembly GCF_047496795.1. Lineage (NCBI taxonomy): Eukaryota > Metazoa > Chordata > Chondrichthyes > Orectolobiformes > Hemiscylliidae > Chiloscyllium > Chiloscyllium punctatum. Next base: position 20,551,245 of record NC_092788.1, on the reverse strand, counting down.
TGTCTGTTGGTAATGCAAATTACAAGGAATTATGTACCTGCACACCGAGCTTCCCTGTTCTCCAACATACGCAAAGCCACACTTATTGTACCAAAATGTAATACCTTCCATTTATCCAGATTGAACTCCATGTTGCATTTTTTCCGGACAACGACTCATTGGATTAAGATCCTTTCGAAACTTTGATAATCTTCCTCACTGTCTACAATTCTGGAATCGCCTGCAAACCTCCAAAGCATGCCTGCAGTGAGTTCCACTGTTTTCTCATATCGATCAACGATTCATATTTACTTGTAACGGCCGTGATTTAGCAGTGTGCAGATCATACAACAGTTTGTCATGCAATTAACCATGAGGATGAAAGCCGCAGACTGCAGGGAGATATTAAACAATTGGAAACAAAAATGGTGAAAGCAATTCATTCCAGGGAAGTGGGTGATAGTGAAGCAAAATTTAACTTCAAATCAGCCGGCCTCGCTCCAGTTATGGCACTCAGCTGTCTCAGCAAGATGCACCGTAGATTGCTGTTATTATAAACGGGAACAAATTTTCCCTTCTGCCCCACCTTTGACCAGAAGCACTCCCAACCTCGGAATTGCTTGCGCCTCGAAACCATCATAGAAACACCGTGCATTCTCCGGTTGAGTCACTTGAGCCAGCTAGTATCTGTGAAACTTCATTCCCATCTTGATTTCAAGTTGGTTATTCGCGACTGCACCACTCAGTTCCTCTGATTCTGGGGCTGGGAACTGGGACTATGTGGCAGCAGTGGTTACGGCCTTGTGTGGGGAAACTCGTGAAGTAACCGATGTTAAACTGCATTGCTATTGAACTATATATTTCAACAAAAGCTTGGTAAAAACAATGACTGTAGATGCTGGAAACCAGATTCTGGATTAGTGGTGCTCGAAGAGAACAGCAGTTCAGGCAGTATCCGAGGAGCAGTAAAATCGACGTTTCGGGCAAAAGCTCTTCGTCAAGAATACAGGCAGAGAGTCTGAAGGGTGGAGAGATAAGTGAGAGGAGGGTGGGGGTGGGGAGAAAGTAGCATAGAGTACAATAGTAAAATGGGGGACGGGATGAAGGTGATTGGTCGGGGTGGGGAGGGTGGAATGGATAGGTGGAATAGAAGGTAGGCAGGTAGGACAAGTCAGGACAAGTCATGGGGACAGTGCTGAGCTGGAGTTTAGAAATGGGGTGAGGTGGGGGAAGGGGAAATGAGGATACTGTTGAAGTCCACATTGATGCCCTGGGGTTGAAGTGTTCCAAGGCGGAAGATGAGGCGTTCTTCCTCCAGGTGTCTGGTGGTGAGGGAGCGGCGGTGATGGAGGCCCAGGACCTCCATGTCCTCGGCAGAATGGGAGGGAGAGTTGAAATGTTGGGCCACAGGTCTGTGTGGTTGATAGGTGCGGGTTTTCCGGAGTTGTTACCTGAAGCGCTCTGCTTGGAGGCGCCCAGTCTCCCCAATGTACAGGAGACTGCACCGGGAGCAACGGATATAATAAATGATATTGGTGGATGTGCAGGTTATAAAAGATGCACTGTCCACGGAGTCTTTGATGTTTTGGAGAAATGTATTTATCTCAGCCCTCAACACATTAATGATGGAATCAACACAGCCGCTGGGGGAACCGATGTTAAATGGTCAGACCATTCTTCGTTCTCACATATCAGCTCCTGTTCGCGAAGCACTGATATTGTGCATTTGGTGATCTGCCTAACGTTCCTTATGATACTGTACTTATTGCGTGAGTTCAGTGTGTGTCAGTGGGCTGCCATGATCGTATAGTGGTTAGTAATCTGCGTTGTGGCCGCAGCAACGTCCGTTAGAATCCGAGTCACGGCAGTATTTGCTCTATGTAACCCAGTCTTTTGTGAAACACAAAGGAATCAGTTGTTTTAAAGTTTTGATTTTCTCCAAGGTGATTTTTTTTTTCCTTCAAGCTCTGCTCGCTCACATCTCTGTGTTTCATATGTCAGAAGTCAAATCCACCCGGTCTCAGAGATTTCTTCCCTCCTACGATCACTAACCGAACTTTCCATCCCATACCCCCATTTCATTAATTTGGAGATGCCGTTGTTGGACTATGCAGTACAAAGTTATAAATGACGCACACCAGGTTATGGTCTTACAGGTTTAATTGAAGCACTAGCTTTCAGAGAGCCGCTCTTTCATCATGTGTTTGCGGAGTCATTTCCTATTTCACTAAGGCATTGCAGAGTCTAATACAGACTCTCCCATTGATACCGATCAGTCTGTGTGACTGGGGTCACTGTTGCTGGGTGAACGTGCCCCAACCCCACCATCGGGACCTGCAGACCATTTGATCCATTTGTTTACGACTGTTGTGAGATCAATACTCATGTAGCAGCTTTTACTGATATGGACCAGAGATTATTCGGGCGGGCGGGGGGGGGCGGGCGGGGGGGGGTGGTCAAGCTCAGGAAAATGGCACAGAACAGTATCGGAGAAAAGCGACCTAATTGGATAAGATCAGTTTCACTGCTTTTCTGCAATTGCCGAGCGCTATTACCACTGAACACTGAACTGTTAATTCAGACACCAGGGACCTGAGTTTGACTCTGACCATGCTAGGTGGTAGAATTGGGATTCAATAAATATCTGGAATTACGAATCTAATAATTCCTATATATCCATGTTCAATTGTTGAAAAAAAACATCTGACGTCATTTAAGGAATGTAACAGTCATTCTTACCTGCTCGGGCCTCCATGTGACTCCAGACTCACCACAATATGGGTGAGTTTCAACTATCCGCTGTGCAATTAGGGATACCAATCAATACTGCCGAACCAGCGACGCCCTCATACTGTAACAGAATAGAAAAAAGTTCATTCGGCCCTAGCTAGATTACTGTGTGCAGTTCTGCAATTCAGAGTACTGCATGGATGTGATCGCACTGGGAACGTTGCAGTCGAGATTCACTGGGATATTGTCTGGGCTGAAGAGTTTCAGTTGTGAGGAGAGATTGGACAGACTGGGGTTGTTGGTCGCCGAGCAGAGGAGATTGGAGAAGACATGACTGAGATATACTAAATACTGAGGGATATGGAAAGGATAGACTGAAAGAAGCGTTTCTTATTGATGGAGGGATCGAACACTGGGGCCAAAAGATTTCGGGAAAAGGCAGAAAGGTTTGAGTAGATTTGCGGAAAGGGTCAGAGAGGCAGAAATCATTCTCACCTTAAAGAAAATCGAGATGTTAAATTGTGATGGCAAAACATGTAAGATTATGGGCTAAACGATGGAAAACTTGATTCAGTTCGTTAAGCAGTTGTGCTTGACAAGTGCGGCCACAACAGGCTGAAGGGCCTCCTTTGATGTTGTCATCCTCCACAGTATCCTGGTTAGTGTCCCCGCCTGTCACAGGGCTCAATACTCCGCTGGGGGCATCGTAAAGGTTTTAAACCTGTCGCCCTGTTCCCCAGTGAAGGTTATTAATGCCTGGCCTTGCATTCTCGATGGGACATGTCACAGGAAGTACAGTGCTGTGTGAATCAGCAGAGGAAGGACTGCAGCTCCTGGAGAGACAGAGTGTCATGAAAGTGCAAACACGTAACTTCAGCAAACTGCACATTGTGTTTGTGTTGCAATGAAAACCATTATATAGAGTTGTTCCTGACTGATATGTTTATTTAAAGCGGGAATCTGAGGAAGAAAACAAAGTAAACCCATTCAGATCTGAGTGCAGAAACATTTCCAGCAGCTTTGTGTACAATGAGGTTGTACAGCATAGAACCGCATTTGGATGCATTGAATTCGGTTTGGTGGGCGCGGCTTGCTTTCACGAGGTGGAGTTACCAGTGTGTAAAGCCATTACACATGATTCAAATAGTGTTCAATGTGATGGTACATTTGCTCAGTGGTTCGCACTGCTCTTAAGTCTGTAGGTTAGTTGGATTGGCCATGTTAAATTGCGCTGATGTGTCCAGGGAGTGAATTCAGTAAGTTAAGTGAATTAGCCATGGATAACGCAGTGATAATGTCAGCAGTCACACGATGCCAGGTTTTATTCCAGCAGGTTTATTTGTAATCACAAGCCAGGGTCCTGGAGGAATTGAGAAGGGAGCTATGTCTGGTTGAGATGCTGTTCAGAGTCTCCCTCCAGACTTGATTGGCTGAACTATACTTCCTGCCTTGTAGGGAATATGTGATTCTCTCAGAGAGGACACTGCCAGCGTTTACTGGGCTGCTAAGACATTAGAGACGATACTGACGGCGTTTAGTGGGGATGAAATTTTATTTATTTGTGTGTTGGAAAATTTGACACTGAACCAAGGAAAACCGAATGGAGGTTTTCCAGAATTTTTGAGGTTTGGAAAGAGTAAATATGTGGTAAATTCACTCTTTCAAGATCACAAATTTCTGAAAGTCAAGATCTCAAAACCATCAATGTAGGACTAATAATTGATGGGAGCAGAATTTCTGTCACTCAGACAATCAGTTTCCAAAATATTTGGAAAAGCACATTTCGAGACACAGGACCAGTGAGTTTCACCAGGAGAGAGATAGCCTGTGGCCAGGTAAAAGTGTAAAAGAGGGTGTAGGGGGAAGAAGGTGCGAGGAAACAATGTCTAATTTGGACGACTTCGGATGCAAAGAAATATCGGAAGCGAATGCAGGTGAGTACGATTCAGTAAAAAAACCTCAGCGTTTTGAAAGATTTATATTAATATACCACATGAAGCATTAAAAATGGAACAGAGCAGATTTTGTCTATTGTCAAGGAAAGTTTTTCCATAATGAACAGGAAGTGACCCGTTTCTTAGAGATCGATTTCCTGCTTTAATTCCATGCCTGAAAGAGGGGAGGACGATCGCCATGATGTTGGGTTCATTTGATACGCACTGAAATCTGCCAACGTAACTGAGCATCAAAACTGGCATCTTGTTTTGTAGTTCAACCTTCTGTTTTTCTCATCAGTATTTTCTTTAAGCTGAAATAAATTCGGAGCAAAATTGAACACAACATTTTATGTTCCAATCATATAAATCCAATTCACTTCCGATCATTGGAATGAACAGAGTGAAGTTGCAGCAAAATTAATAAAATGAAACGAACAACACTGCATTTCCGGGAATTTTACCCAGTTCAGGTTCAGCCATATGAGAAAGACCATCGAGCTAAAACATCACCTTCACTTCTCTCTCCATGTATACTTCTTCACGTGACAGAGAAACTGTCTGAAGAAATTATGCGTCAAGATTAAATGTGCGTGTGAATGTGACGGGAATTTCATGTTTGCTGGTTCATTCTGAGACAGTTCCGACTCGGAATAAATCAAGGATAAGGTATTCCTTCCAAGGACGAGGTCAATTGCTTGGATTTTGCTGTTATTATTATTCCGCTGAAAGCAGAAACATAATGGTGTGAATTTGATTCCGCTCAGGGAATTTCTTATCGCCTAGGTGCACCAAATGTGAACTTGACGGGGTCACATGTGAGCCCCTTTGCAATGGGCTGACGTCTCCCAGGGGTTCAGGTGACGGGTTGCTCATCCATTGCTCAGGTGTGGATTTGAATCCTTCTCTGGCTGTTATTTCCATCATAAGCATCTGTGGTTTCCCTTTGTACCTCGCATATTTAGGATACATTGGATGGAGAATCTTGCTCTTGCTCTTCATTGCACTGGAGATTTGTGATGAGTCGATATCTCATCAAAGTCGAAGTAAAGCAATTTGATTCTGTTGTAACTTACATTAGGATAATGAAAAGGAGTTCAAACGTTTTTTTTTCCTCCTTTCATTCCAGCTTGACTTTCTACGAATTTACATCGAATGAAAGGGGAACAAATAAGAAGCGATCGGGTGCAATAGTTTATCCAGTGGGCTTGTGAATTTTAATGTCACACTCCACACAAAGTTCTGATCAGTATTTTAAACAATGAATTGAATTGGAACCGCAGAAAACCTTTCCAATGAAAGGAATCTTCCATTCTTTCACAACCTTTTGCTGTGTGAATCATACCACGATCCATCATCCAGCGGGATCACCAAGTTGGCAACAATATTAGATCCACCAATTTTCTTTAGCAATCACAACATCTGCACATGCCCATCTGCGGTGTGCCCAGTGCCATTTGTTGTATCCAGGCCACAGCACATTTCTTGTTCATGAACTTATGAGCTTAGTTCCTGATCTGTCTGTTCAGTTTGAGAAACCTTTTCTCTCCATTCATCCCATCCCCTCAGAATTCTAAAGGTATCAATAAAATAAGGCGTTAGACGAAATGATGTAGGATTGGAATTCGGCCATTCAGCCCCTCGAGTCTACTCCACCATGCAACGAACTCATGGCTAATCTGATAAGCCTCAACTCCATTCTCCTGCATTGCCTCGACAAAGCTTCAACGCCTTTCTGGTTAAATATCTGTCTAGCACAACAGCGCAGCCTCAACAACAATTTTGGCGCGGAGTTCCACCGATTCTCTGGCCCCTGAGCAAAGAAATTACTCCTCATTTCTGAATTAAATAGGTAATATCTAATTCTGAGTTCATGTCCTCTGGTGCTCTCCTCATACCCGAGGGTGAACCACCAGCCCGTAACTTCCCTGTCAATGAATATTGAACGTTTATAAATGTTATTATGTGATTTTCGAGCTCCCCTCCCTCTCCTTTGTTTCAAGGAGAATAATCCCAGCCTAACCAATCATTCCACGAAGCTGCATTTTCTCCAGTGTTGACAACATGTTCATTAATCTCTGCTGTCCCCGGCAGCGTCCTTACATATTATGAAGGCAGGTGGAGACATTTATGCAAAGAAACGGTTGAAATTTCAAGCACAGACGGGAATTGGAACTTGAAATCAGACAGTGACTGGAATCAGATTGGTCCACACAAGGACGAAATAGAGTAACGATCACTCTGACAAATGAGAATCTAATCATATCTCATTGACATTCAATAACTTTACTGTTAACAAATTACCCCGTGTAATCGTCCACAGAGCTATTATTTCGGCGGAAAAAACTTACAGAAACTGGCTACATAAACACTTTGACAACAACAACATTGTCTTGAGACATATTTTGATTATAAACTCAACTCATTGCTCTGTGAATCCTACATCGTTTGCAAGGCACAAATGAAACGTGGAATATAACTCTCTCCATTTGCCTAGATGGGTGTAACTTCAATAACAATTAATGAACTGGACACCGTCTACGACAATGCAATCACTTGAGTGTACCCTCTTCAACACCTGCAATATTCATTCCCTTCACTGCTGAGGCGCAATTGCAGCAGAGTGCACCAACTATAAGATGCACCTGAGTAAGTCATTCGGGCATTTTTGAAAACCTTCAAAGCTCAACAGCTGTACTGACTATAAGGGCAAGGTTGGAAGATGCAACGAAACTCCACCATTTTCAAGTATCCCCCAAGGCCCATAGGATCCTGACTTGGAAAGCAATCAGTGAGAAACTCATTGGTGAAATGGTCTTGATGGGCAAAGTTGCTCACTTCAGCCTTCCATCTTTTATCTTACAATTTTAAGAAAAATGTTGATTTATGCCGTCACCAGACTTGTGCTCAGTCCTTTAGCTGTTCCCTAAACTGATGGTTGCTAAAGTTCTGCAATCATCCACAGCCTGTGGTCAACAATAGAAAATATCTGAAAATCCTCACAATCAACTGACTCCCCTCAAGATTAGAGTGGTGTTGGAGATGCACAGCAGGTCCGGCAGCATCTGAGCAGCAGGAAAAATGGGCGTTTCAGCCAAAAGCCCTTCATCAGGAATGAGATTGGGAGCACATGAGATGGAGAGATAAATGGGAAGGGGTGGGGCTGGAGAGAAGGTAGCTGAGAGTGCTGTAAGTGGATGCAGGCGGGGGGGGTGAACATGATATGTCAGAGAAGAAGGTGGAGTGGATAGGTGGGAATGAAGATGCACAGGTGGGACAAGTCAGGCGGAGAGTGTTGAGCTGAAAGGTGGGAACTCGGGTAAGGTAGGGGGAGCGGAAATGAGGCAATGGGTGAAGTCCAAATTGATACCATGGAGTTGAAGTGTCCCGAGGCAGATGATGAGGCTTTCTTCCTCCAGGCATCGGGTCGTGAGGCAGTGGTGATACAGAAGGCCCAGGACCTTCATGTCCTCGGGAGAGTGGGAGGAGGAGTTGAAATGGTTGGCCATGGGGCACTGGGGTTGATTCTTGCGGGTATCCTGGAGATATTCTCTGAAGTGTTGTGTAAGAACACATCTCCTCTCTCCAACTTAGAGGAGACCGCATCGGCTGGAAAGTATACAAGAAATCACATGTGTGGAAGTGCAGGAGAAACTTTGATGGACGTGGAAGCCTCCATTAGAGCCTTGGACAGAGGTGTGTAGGTAGATGTGGGTGCAGGTTTTGCAATTCCTGCAGTGACAGGGAAATTTATATTTCCCTCCCCACCCCTATCCACTTTTCACAAAGACTCTTTCCTCCACGACTACCTAGTCAAGTCCACGCCCTCCAAAACCCACCCTCCCCTCACGGCACCTTCCCCTGCCACCACAGGAATTGCAAAACCTGCACCCTCATCTTCCCTCTCACATCCTTCCAAGGCTCCAATGAGCCTTCCAAATCCATAAAATGTCCGTGTGCACTTCCACACTTGTCATTTATTGCATCTGTTGCTCGCGATGCGGTCTCCTCTTCATTGGGGCCAACAGACACATTTTCGGAGAGCGCTTCAGAGAACATTTCCAGGGAACCCACAACATTCAACTCCAACGCCCCATGGCCAAAACCATCAATTACCACGTCCCCCGACTCTCCCAAGGACATGCAGTTCCTGGGTCTCCTCCATCGCCATTCCCTCACCACCAGACGCCAGACCTTCCACCTCGGGACCCTCAACCCCAGGGCATTAACGTGGTCTTCACCAGTTTCCTCATCTCTCCACGGCCACCTTATCCGAGTTCCAACTTTCTAACTTGCCACCATCCTACTGAGCTATCCCACTTGTCAATATTCCTTTCCATCTCTCCGCTCCTCCCTCTTCTCTGACATATCACCTTTAACCCCATCTCTTTCCACCTCTTGCACTCTCAGCTAAATTCTTCCCAGACCCAGTTCTCCCGTTTATTGCTCCACCCACGAGGCTCCCATCTTTATTCCTGATGAAGGGCGTTTGCCGAAACGTTATTTTTTCTGCAACTCGGATGCTGCCTGACCTGCTGTGCTTCTTCAGCACCACTCTAATCTTGATTCTGATTTCCAGCACCTGCAGTACGCACTTCCGTCCATCTGAATCCCCTGTCCATTGATCTTGAATAGGCCGTTGCTAAAGTTCCAGCAGCGTTGCCCTGCTCTTATATTCCCACCTGCGGTCAAGAACAGAAAGTATCCCCAACCCCTCGAGACCACTTGATCCCTTGTCCAATCACCTTCAACCATTCGTGAATGTCTACTCCAATTTCTCTTTTATTACTTTAAACCACTCAGTATTCACACTTTTATCATTGTTCCTCCCCAAATTCATTATCACCCACTTCACTGGACTGAATTCCTTTCAGCACATTTTCTTGCCAATTGTTTCCAATTTCCCTGCAGTCTATGGCTGTCTTCCTCATGGTTAACGACATGACTAATTGTTACCTGATTTGCAAGCAGCTAACTGATGGCCACGACAAATAATTAAAAATCGTTGACCTGTATGAGAAAACAACAGAAGTCATAGAAGCCATGGTTCATAAGCTTGCAGAGGACAGCAGAATTGGAGACTGTGAAGAAGGTGATCTAAGGTTCCAGAAGGATCTTAATCCATTGCGTCTTTGGGCTGAAAAATGTCACATGGAGTTCAATCTGGATAAATGGAAGGTATTGCATTTTGCTACATCAAATTTTAGTATGCTTATACAATTAATGAACGGGCGTTGCATCGTTTTGTGGAACACGGAGGCCAGGAATGCAAGTACATAATTCATTCCAGTTTGCTTCATATATAGACAGAATGGTTAAAAAAAAATGTCATCTTGCTTTCGTTGTTCAGTCCTTTGAGCGTGGGAGTTGGTACGTTCTGTTGAAGTTAAATAGGATATTGGGTGATGCGTCTTCTGGAAAGCTGTGTCCAGTTCTTGCCGCCCAGTAATAGCAAGGAAATTATTCAGCTGGAGTAGGTTTAGAACAGGTATACCAGCGTATGGCGAGTGGGGAAGGTTTGTGTTCTAACGAAAGGCTGGATAGGCTGAGACTACTTTCACTCGAGCACTGGAGTTTGAAAGGCGACCTGATAGAAATTAATAAATTATTGAGAGTTCGGCTGGAGTTAACTGTAACTGTCTTTTCTCCAAGGAGGGGGACTTTAAGTCGAGACGGCAAATGTTTAAAGTGAAAAGAGGGATTTAAAATAAGACATGAGAGTCTTTTTTTTAACAGAGAATGGTTTATATGTGCAATTCACTTCCTGAGGCAGTGATGAATGAAAGTACATTTACAATATTTACAGGATATTTGGATCGATAAATGAATTGGAAAGTATCAGTGGAATTAACAAAAGCTATTCATTCATGCCTAGTACATAATTTATTGCCCACAGGGAAGATCAGAATCAACCACGATATTATGGATCTGGAGTCACATACCAGCCAGACCAGATAGGTATGGCAGTTTCCTTCCCTATCAGGCATTAGTGAATCAGATCTACTGATTCAACATCATCATTTGACTCTAGGGATTTATTTAAATAAAATTCCAGCATGTGCCATGCCAGGGTTTGAACCCGTGTCCACAGAATTATATCTGGACATTCATATTAACAATGCAGTAATAATATCACAAGGGCATTATTAATCCTCAGCAGTTACAAGAGCCGTCAGATGCGACTCGTTTAGTTTGTCATTATGTTCAGTATGAGCTGGGAGGAGTGAAAGGCCTGTTTTCATGCTGTTTGAGTCTATGACTTTGACGCTATGAAACTGGCAGCTGGTTGGGATTAACAGCAGCATTGACAGTTTAATTGATCTCCTTCAAGTATATGTAATCTTGCGGGTTACTCTGGAGGTTCTTCTGCTCATTGAGCCCTTCCCACACACGGGAATGTTGAATAGTCTGTCGCCAGTTTGACAGAGTGGATGAGTTTCCACTTCAGCATGAAATTGAATCGCGCATTGCCCTTGTTTCTCTGTGATATCGGTGTCCTTGTATCTACCCAGGATGAACGATTGGTTCAAATCATATCCATGCAGACGCAAGTTCCGTTGTCCATGTTGTGAATATGTTTTTATTCTTCCTGATATACCCACAGGGTGTGGTTGTCGCTGGTCAGGACAGCATTTGTTGTTCTTCCTGATTCGCTGCTGCCTCGCTGCACAGAAGACATGGATTCGATCACAGTCTCGTGTGACTGTGTGCAGTTTGCAAAGTTTGCTTGTGTGAGTTTCCTCCCACAGTCTGAGGGTGTGCAGGTTACTGGGATCAGCCATGGGAAATGAAGGGGAACGGAATAGGTATAGAGTGTGTGTCTGATAGGATGTGCTTCAGAGGGATGGTGTCGACTGGAAGGGCCGAATGGCTTGCTTTCCCATACGATCGTCATTCTCGGATGAAGGGTCAGCTATTTTGTTCAGGTCCTGGAGACACAAGTAGGCAGGATTGGGTAAAGATGGTAGCATCCCCTGTATAAGCGACATGCATGAATGGGATTGCAGGAAATTAAAGGCATGTTCTCTGTTCCTGAGGTCAGGCTTCCATTCCAGGTTTTATTCATCGAACTTTAACATTACCAGGAAGCTAAGGAAGAAACAGGGTAAATCAATTCAGATGTCAGCGCAGAAACATTTTCCACAGCATCATGAGGAAAACTGACAAATTGCTCCGAGAAAGAGTTTGTCGTTCAGAAATGTTAGTTCACAGAGATGTTTTTTGTTCCACTCAAGCCCTTAAGAAATTGAATAACAATTTAACTAAGACTTGAAATGTAAGAACACACCAGGCGATGAGTCACGTCTGGAAACTGTGTTTACAAGCCAGATGTTTGATAATTGATGATGATGCAATAGGCTGAAGGACCATTGGCCATGCTTTTAAAAACTCAAAAACTTTTGTCATTTTTCAACTGAACAAAATAGGCAAAAACAAAGTCATCAAGAAAAGTTCCAAGCATTGCATATGTCGTCCTTGGTGCGAACGTGCTGAAATGCAGCTGTCTCACTGCTATTTCCCAATGTTGATTTCCAGTCAGGGAAAAAAAATATTGTTGTTCCTTATGGAAATCTTAAATTGAACATGAGTTCCTGACATCACAGAACAACAAAGGTAGCAGTTCTGTCAGAGTCAGTGAGAATTTCATATCGGAGATGAAATCAAATGGGAAGAAACGCTGAAATCAGTTGCCTTTGCCTGCTGAGACTCAGTACTACAAAATGATCCTTATTGAAACATAGAGGTAATATGAAGGATTTAATAAATTGGATGCAGAAAGTTTGGTTCTGTGACTAGAGCACCTCGTATCGAATGACTTGGAGATGCCGGTTTTGGACTGGGGTATGCAAATTTGAATATCATACAACCCCAGGTTATAGTTCAACGGGTTTAATTGGAAGTACTAGCTTTCGGACCACTGCTCATTCATCAGGTGATTGTGGAGTCCACAGTTGTAAGTCACAGAATTTATAGTATATGTTTACAGTGTGATGCAACTGAAATTGTACATTGAAAAATACCTTGATTGTTTGCTAAGTCGCCGATCTGTTAGAATGTCCATGTTAGCTTCACTTCTTTCATACGTAAAGTGCAAAACTTTTTTATTTGAAAGTTTCATTCTCAGGTGAAGTTCAACAACTGGTGTCTGCCCCCCTGTGCTGCTGTCTGTTCCATAATGTTTCGACTGATTCTAATTTATAAAAATGAGTTACCAGAGTCTTACATGGATTCATGCAGTTTTTTAGCAAAGTACAATGAAACTCTGCAAGTACAAATTCACCCCACAGACGTAAGTGTGTGTGTGTGTGTGTGTGTGTGTGTGTGTAGGAGGGTCTCTGTTTGGAGATAGGGCAATGCGATCACCTGTACTGTGACATGAACCCAATGACCATGGGTACCGAATTTAGCTATCAGTCTCTGTGGGGGCACTTTTACCTGCTGCCTGTTCCGAACACCGCCTTGGAGGATTGTCACCTGAAGATCCGAGGTCGAATGTCCTGGATCACTGAAGTGCTCTCCAACTGGGAAGGGGTACACCTCTCTGTTGATGGATGTGCAGCGCCCATTCCGTTGTTGTAGCCTCTGCTCAGCTTCACCAATGTACCATGTCTTAAGGCATCCTTGCCTGCAGCGTGTTGTTTTTTGTTGAGATGAGCGTCAGTCTAAACATTATGGCATGCACGCAGCACACAGGGACTAACACCTTCAACATATTATCTGTGCTGACACTAATTGGTAAATTCCACCTGAGAATGTAACTGTCAAAAGAAAGTTTTTCGATTTACATAAGAAAGAAATGAACCTAACATAGTCATTCTAACAAATGGAAGACTTAACAAGCAATCAAGGTATTTTTCCAATGTATAATTTCAGTGACATTACACTGTAACCTTTCGCTATAAATTCTGTACCTTACCACTGTGTACTCCACAGCCACCTGATGAAGGAGTTGCTCTCCAAACGCTATTGCTTCCATTAAACCTGTTGGTGTTTTGCGATTTTTAACTTTGTATTAGAATGCGGAACTCACAATTAAAATAGAGACGAAGAAGCATTTATTCTCTCAGACAGTTCTGGATCAGTGGACTTTCATGTAGCAGAAGGCTGTTGGGGAAGTGTCATTCGGTGTAATGAGGCTGAGATCGGCAGATCTTCAAACAGCAAAGACATCAAGCATTATGGCAAAAGGCAAGAAAGTGCAGTTCAAGTTTATCAGATCAGATATGAAACCATTCAATAGTGGATCAGACTTGGTGGTCTGAATGGTGACTATTTGTTCCTAAAATTGTTGGCCTTAATATGAAGCTGCAAAACAGACCTGAGTAAAACGTGCCAAATTTTAAAAAAGCGTGGTCCCCCAGAGCACTGAACCGAGGTGCAATGTACAAAGAACAGCACACAAAGGGCAGACAATATTGGGCAATTGATCCGAAGTGATCAGTATACCAAGGTAAACAGGAAAACCGGTATTCAGTATCTACATTGAACCTGGCTCCACGAGGCATGTAGTTAACTCTCACAAACCACTATTCCCCTTCCGTTTTCCTGATGCCCCCTCCGTTCTTGTTTTAAACTGATTGAACGTCAGGCAATTGCCGATGACATTGCTGATGTGGAACTGCAGCATATAGAACATAGAATATTACAGCGCAGTACAGGCCCTTCAGCCCTCGATGTTGCGCCGCCCTGTCATACTAATCTGACGCCCATCCCATCGACACTATTCCATGTACGTCCATATGCCTCTCCAATGATGACTTAAATGCACTTAATCTTGGCGAATCTACCACCGCTACAGGCAAAGCATTCCATGTCCTAACTACTCTCTGAGTAAAGAAACTACCTCTGACATCTGTCTTATACCTTTCTCCCCTCACTTTAAAGTTGTGACCCTCGTGTTTGCCGTCCCCAAACTTGGAAAAAGACTCTCCCTGTCCACCCTATCTAAACCTCTGATTATCTTGTATGTCTCTATTAAGTCACCTCTCAATCTTCTCTCCAACGAGGACAGCCTCAAGGCCCTCAGTCTTTCCTCATAATACATTCCTTCGATACCAGGCAACATGCTAGAAAATCCCCTCTGCACTCTTTCCAAAGCATCAACATCCTTCTTTTCATGCGGGACTAGAACTGTTGACAATACTTCAAATGTGGCAGTACCAGATCTTTGTACAGCTGCAGCATAACCTTCTGATTCCAGAACTCAATCCCTCTATTAATAAAGGCCAAAACACTGTTTTCCTTCTTAACAACCCTGTCAATCTGGGTGGCAACTTTCAGGGATGTGTGTACATGGACACCGAGATCTCTCTGCTCATCTGCACTCCCAAGAATCTTACCATTAGCCCAGTACTTTGCATTCCGATTACTCCATCCAAAGTGTATCACCTCACACTTGTCCACATTAAACTCAATTTGCCACCCCTCAGCCCAGCTCTGCATCCTATCTATGTCTCTCTGCAACCTACTACATCCTTTGTCACTATCCACAACTCCACCGACCATAGTGTTGCCCGCAAATTTACTAACCCACCCTTCTAAGCCCTCATCCAGGTCATTTATAAAAATGACGAATAGCCCTGGACCCAACATCGACCCTTGCGGAATCCCGCTAGTAACTGGACACCAAGATGAACATGTTGCATCAACTACAACACTCTGTTTTCTTTGAGCGAGCCAATTACTGATTCAAACTGCTATGTCTCCCACAATCCCATTCCTCCACATTTTGTATAATAGCCTACTGTGGGAATCTTATCGAACACCTTGCTGAAATCCATATACAGAACATCAACCTGCTTACTCTCATCTACCTGTTTGGTCACTTTGTCAAAAAACTCATAAGATTCGTTAGGCACGACCTTGACAAAACCATGCTGACTGTCCCTGACCAGATTATTCTTTTCTAGATGATTATAAATCCTATCTCTTATAATCATTTCCAACGCTTTACCAACAACTGAAGTGAGACTCAATGGTCTGTAATTGCCAGGGTTGTCTCTACTACCCTTCTTGAACAAGGGAACCACATTTGCAATCCTCCAGTCCTCAGGCACTATTCCTGTCGATAATGATGATTTCTGGATCAATGGCACGGCAATCTCTTTATTTGCTTCCCAGAGGATTCTAGGATAGATCCCATCTGGCCCAGAGGACTTGTCTATTTTCACACTCTACAGTATTTCTTATACCTCTTCCTTGTGAACCTCAATCTCTTCGAGTAGAGATGCAAGTATCTCTGTATCTTCCTCGCCAACATTTTCATTTTATATAGTGAACACTATCGAAAAATATTTATTTAGTGTTTCCCATGTCTCCTCTGACTCCACACACAACTTCCCACTATTATTCTTGATTGGCCCTAATTTAACTCTAGTCATTCTTTTCTTCCTGACATACCGATGGAAAGCCTTAGGGTTAACCCTGATCCTATCCGCCAACAACTTCTAATGTCTCCTCCTAGCTCTCATGTCTGCTCCTGGCTCTTCTGAGCTCTCTTATTACGTCATGCAGTGAAACGATTCTGTCTGCTGCACATCATTCTGCTTCGAAATATCAGGCAGTATTTCATATTGATTACTGTAAAGGTTAACCTTTAACAAGCCATGACAGTGAAATCACTGAATCCTCATCACTATACTACCAGGGAAGATTTCTGTCAACATCACCCAGGACACCATGAGATTCGCCATTCTATTCACCCATCCTTCTGTGCGTGATCCCCTCGGCCCTATTCCGGTCTTGTTGGTTGGTTTACAACACTGAGGCTATCCAATCATCTTTGTATTTCAGTTTCTAAAGGATGAGACCTTCTCTCTGAGCTGGCAATGTGCTTGCTCAGTGGTGATAAAACTGTCCTTGTAAACTAGAAAAGTGCTTGAAATAGGCCATTCCTGTTTTTCATTCCAAGAACTTGAGGCAAACCGTTTGGCAGGACAGGAAATAGCGGGCGTGAGCAGTGATCAAGTTTAGCAGCAAGAACGAGGTGAGGCAGTATAAACTACAGAGTCATGGGGAAACAATGGGCGAAGGACCCTGGGACTGGAGGGGCTGAATGCTTCCTTTCTTTGCTGTAACCAGACATTGGTGTTGAACTCTGAAATGGGATAATATCAGACAAGTCGGTGAAATCTTACATTCTGCTTGTTTTCTCCCGAGGCCTGTGACACACTTGGGGAAATGTGTCTGCGTGCTTCAGTCTATGGGTAAAAATGGGGTTCAGTTCCCATCTCAAACTTTAATCCCACTTATTGTATTTTACGAGATTAAAACGTTCCAGAGATATTAGCCCTCAGGTGAAACGTCAGAGCATACAAGGTTACAGACCAAGTGTTGGGAAACGAGATGAAGGGACCCAGATCTGTGCTGTAAACACGCGATAATTCAATCATTTTTGAGGGGAAACATATCTGCAGTGACATTATTCCAAAAACTGTGTTATGAAGAAACGGTGCAACTGCTTCTGCCCTCATCCCTGGTGGTCTAGTGGTTAGTATTCAGCGCTTTAACTGAGTGGCTTGGGTTTCATTACCGTTCAGAAAATCAGGACTTCTTGTTCCTGATGCAGAGAGCGCAGCTCTACCAGGAATCTGTTTCATGCCTTAGATCAATCAATACCACAGCTCTTCAAAGAAGGGAATAGTGCCTTCCCTCTCTCTCCACAGTCGGACAGTTAATCCTTCATTCTCCTCTGATTCCACTTCCCAAAGAGTTTCAAAATATTGTCAAAACTGAGTCTCAGCTATTTCTTTTCTGTGCTTTTCATAAACAGGAGCTGTAGCGATTGAGTGCGTTGGTTTCTGAAAACGAAACGTACCCATGAGCAATGTATTGGGCTATTCCAAGATTGCCTTCTCTGACAACGGTGGGACATGACTGATGTTGTCGATGATATGGAAGTGCCAGTGTTTGAGTTGAGTAGACAAAGTTAAAAATTACATAATATCAGGGCAGAGTCCAGCGAGTTTATTTGGAAGCACGAGATTTCGGAGAGCCGCTCCTTCATCAAGTGGGTGTTTTTCTGCAGAAACTTGGTGTGTGTGTCAATATGCGTGATCTTTTGGAAGATCATCTGGACTTTAACCGACCGTTCGTGGTGTCGACGGTACCCATGACTTGGAGGTATTGGTGTTGGACTGGGGTGGATACATTTAATAATCACATAAAGCCATTTTAGATTCCAACAGTTGACAAATACCTGATGAAGAAGCAATGCATGGAACACTGATGCTTCCAAATACGTCTGTTCGATACCATCTGGTGCTGTGTGATTTTTACTTTGATAGCATTTGGTAATGTTTAACTGATCGAAGACAGTGAAAGAATTTTCGGTCGTGAAGATGAAAATTTCAAATATTATCCACCTCAGCATTACAAAAATGATTAGGTTGGATGTGTGATGAATCTCCACAATGCGCTTGCGCAAAGTAAAATTCGAACTTACAACCGCCTGATCCGTAGCCAGCTATACGAATGGTTGTACCACTGGCCAGATTCACAGCTGAGAGTTTACATGCTGCAGAGCTGTGGTGTTAACAAGGACATGAGCAATAACAGTAACAGTCCCAAGGTGAACAAAGAACAAAGATAATCACCATCATTGATTCACTTCAAATTGTCCTCAAAAAAACGACCATTCACAATCTGATCAGCCAATCAATGAGGTCACTGCTGATCTTGGAAATTGCAACTGACTTTGCTGCGTTTTCACCATAATTTGAGGTAAACTCCAGCCTAAACATAACATCGCATATCCCCATTAATTTTCAGCTTTAGATTACGTTAATGACCTGTCCGTATTTTGCAGGAAATGAGTGAAAATGTCCTTCCGGTGATGTAATCGAGTGCAGAGTCGGCCAGAAAAGAAAAGACAAAGACATGAAACATCACTCCCACTTCTCTCTGTACCAATGCGTTTTCCTGAGTTGAATATTTTCAGGACTTGTCTTTACTATCTAAAGAATTAATTATTTTCCCGGGAAAGATTCTTCATAAATCAATTAACATCTGAGGTGTTGAAACATATTTTACTTCAGATTAAAACAGTTGAATAAATTTTCTCCCAGCCTAATGTCCCAATCCTCCCTCCTCTTTCATGTAAATACAAGCTTTGCCAGGTGATGTTGGAGCTCCCAACCTGACTTTCCAATGCTCCTTGCTGCTCCATGTCAATAGAAGCGGCTCTACTTGAATTTGGAGCTCCCACTCTGATGTCCCAATGCTCCCAGCTGCTACATGTCATTAAACGCTGGTCCTTGTGAGCTTGGAGCTCCCAGTCTGATGTCCCAATGTTCCCTCCTCCATGTCAATAGAAGAAGTCCAGTTGAGGTTGGATCTATCACTCTGATGTCCCAATGCTCCCTGATGCTACATGTCATTAAAAGCTGATCGAGGTGAGAGTGGAGCTCACAGATGGTTCTTGCAAAGCTCCCTGCTCCATGCTAACTGAAGCTGCTCCAAATGAGGATGGATCTTGCATTCGGATGTGCCAATGCTCCCTGCTGCTCCATGTCAACAGAAGCTGCTCCAGGTGTGGTCCCAGACTGATGTCACGATGCTCCCTGTTCCACATCAAAAGACGCTGCTCCAGATGAAGTGGGAGCTCCCATCCCTGGCAGCTCACATACTTCTATACCATCATAGAAATACTGTCTACTGAACATTTCCACCACTGGAGCCATTGGTGGAATATCTGCATCATGAGAACCTAATATTATTTTTAGTCACCACCGAATCATTATTTCCAAAAGTCATTCTTTCATAAACCTTATTTAGCATGTGCATACAGCAGTCAAGCCGAAGTAAGATAATGGTGCTAATTGATGTAAGCTGAATAAAAATTATATCCTATTTTTCATGTTGAGTAACTGCGACATGGCAAGGACAATGTCTATATTGAAATCACACTTTTATTCCAGGTGAGAGAATGTGGTTTGCATTATTTAAAATGAACTTGTTCACTGTTTAAAATGATCAAATAGATCTCAATTTCAAAACAAAATTGGTAACGTTGTCATCCATCTTGAAATGTGGTGTCTTCTTCTTTCAACCAGACGGGTATTATAACGAAAAGTCTATTAATGATATGCGTATAAAGACACTTAAATTGCAAGGTTTGTGAAGATTTGTAGCTCAGGTTGAAGTTTAGGATGTAGGTTTGCTCGCTGAGCTGTAGGTTTGATATCCAGACGTTTCATTACCTGGCGACATCCAAGTGAAGCGAAGCTGTTGTCTCTTGCTTTCTATTTATAGCTTTCTCCTGGATGGGGTTCCTGGGGTTTGTGGTGATGTCATTTCCTGTTCGTTTTCTGCGGGGTTGATGGCATTTAGATCTATGTGTTTGTTTATGGCGTTGTGGTTGGAGTGCCACGCCTCTGGGAATTCTCTGGCATGTCTTTGCTTAGACTGTCCCAGGATCAATGTGTTGCCCAAGTCGAACCGGACTACCAAAAATCCATAAACCAGGAGCCCCACTCAGACCCATAGTCTCTTTACCCAGAACACCAACTTACAGACGGGCCAAAGAACTACACGCAAACTGAAATGCCTCATAGAAGAATCACAGCACTCCATCCACTCCACCCAGGAATTCCTAAAAATCATCAAAAACACCAAAATAGAGGAAGAAGAAGCAATGATCTCATTCGATATAACAGCACTGTTCACCTCAATCAACATCGACCTGGCAAAGGAAACATTTTCCACACTTTTAGAAGAGACCATCACAGACGCACCAACAACCATCAATCACATTACCAACGAAAACATAATGAAGCTCGTGGACCTGTACCTCACCACCGACTTCACTTTCAACAACATATCTACAAACAAACCAACGGCACACCCATGAGATCTCCGGTATCAGGATTCATAGCAGAGGCGGTAATGCAAAGACTAGAACAAACAGCCCTACCAACAATCAAACCAAAAATCTGGGTCGGCTATGTAGATGACACCTTTGTCATCACAAAACAAAACAAGATATTAAAGACATTTAACATCATCAACAACACCCTCACAGGCATAAAGTTCACCAAGGAGGAAGAAACGGAAACAACTTCGCATTCTTGGACGTCACAGTAGAAAGAAAGGACAATGGAGAACTACAAACCTGCGTATACAGAAAACCGACAAACACTGACCAAATACTTAACTACATCAGCAACCATCCCAACACACACAAACGAAGCTGTGTCAGAACACTATTCCAACGAGCCACCACACACTGCAGCACAGACGAATTTCGGAAAACAGAGGAGAACCACCTATACAACGTAATCGAGAAGAACTGATACTCAAAAAATACAGTCCGCAGATTCCTCAAGAACAAACCACGAGAAGTAGACCAAACACAGTCAGAAACCCTAACCACCTTACCATACATCAAAGAAGTTTCAGAAATGACAGCCAGACTACTAAGACCCCTCGGAATCCTAGTAATACACAAACTCACCAACACTCTCAAACAAAAACTAATAAACTTAAAAGACACAGTTCAACCCGTGGACAAAACCAACGTCATCTACAAAGTTCCATGCAAGGACTACCACCAACACTACGTAAGACAAACAGGAAGAAAGTTAGCCATCAGGATACACGAACACCAGCTAGCCACAAAAAGCCACGACCTTCTCTCCTTCGTAGTCCTACAAACGGATTAAAAATATCACTATTTCGACTGGGACAACACATCTATCCTGGAACAGGCTAAGCAAAGACACGCCAGAGAATGCCGAGAGGCCTGGCACTCCAACCACAATGCCATAAACAAACACTTAGATCTCGATGCCATCTATCAACCCCTCAGAAAACGAACAGGAAATGACATCACCACAAACCCCAGGAACCCCATCGAGGAGAAAGATATAAATAGAAAGCAGGAGACAACAGCTTCGCTTCACTTGGAGGTCGCCACTGATGATGATGTTACCTAGCCAAGTAAAGAAACGTCTGGATATCAAATCTACAGCTCAGCGAGCAAACCTACACCCTACATTTTAAATCATTTTTCATGTTTATGTTGCATGAATCTGCGGTTATTGATCCACAGTTTAGTTTCACTCCCGATAGGTAACATGCTGATTTCTCCAGTTGTTCATAGTTCAATGTGATGCAACCAGTGTGTGTATAACGTGAGGGAGATTGCTTCTCATATCTTGTGTTTATCTGTACCTTATGTCCAGCCTTCATCAACGGCGAGAGCAAGGGGCGAGGGCGAGACCAATGTGTAAGTCTCTCCGTGCACATGCACGGCACCCACAGCGGCAATTCTCCACTGTGCATTTACAGCCAGTTCTCAGTGCCCCTAAACCCACGCCCTGCCCATTTTGAAATATCTCCATTATTTTGTGCTGTCTCGCTGTGCTCTTCTCACCAGGATGAATTACTTCTACTCAACTTCCTCCAGATTTCATCTGACAAAACATTCATTAAGATTCCCTTTGCATGACATGCACTTCACAGCTCTCGGTATTTGATTTTCCTGGATGTCTTTCATACGAAAAAATGTTCACAGCAACTTGACTTGAAAAAGAAAATCGCGCTCCTTTTCATTATCCCAATGCAACCGACATTGCAATGTAGTTTAGTCAACAGGCTTAAACTTTTCTTTGAGATTTTTGTCACAGCGTCAATGCAGATAAAGTAACTATTAGAATCCCCGTTTCCATACGACAGCTGTGATCATCCGAAAACAGCACCATGGAAAGCCATTGATGAGAGTGGGATTCGAACCCACGCATGCAGAGCACAATGGATTAGCAGTCCATCGCCTTAAACTCTCGGCCACCTCGTCACAGATACACGAAAAGCTATGACCTTATGAATAATTGAATTTCGTAAATCATGCAGAGCAGCAGATATTTCTCCCTGGTGTTGGTGAAATGAGAAATAACACAGTACGGTTCCAAGACTATGGTCTGACCCCTGTGTTGTGGGGCAAGTGCACTCCCACTGTCACACTATGCACATAATGATCTGAACAAATGTGTCAAATGAATATGTAACAAGGTCTGTTGAATTCTGTGAAGATTTGAAGTCAATGGAATGAAGAACCCGAGACAGCAGGAGGTTTTCTTTCAATAAAGAGTTGGATAGAACTCTGAAGGATCGTGGAGTCAAGTGTTATGGGACTAAGGCAGGAACAGGATACAGATTGAGGATGTTCAGCCATGATCATAATGAATGGTGGTGCTGGCTCGAAGGTCAGAATGACCTTCTTCTGCACCTGCTGTCTATTGTCTATTAAATTGCCTGTGAGGAATTGTTTTCCAGACTGGAGGAGAGTGCATAGTGCTCAATGTCATTATTCGGAACACCTAACTTCCGCTCAGATGTTTTTGACACTCACTTGTGTACAGGACAGACAATTTCAAAATCCAAAATAAGACTAAACTGATAATTGAACTCAACAATGCAAAAACCTTGATGTGTATCATTTTCCTGGGCCGTGCGACACCAAGTCACTGTATGATCACAGCAACACAGTGAGCAAGTGTCAGAAGGAAAATGAGTGCAGTGCCAGAGCGCATACTGGGAGCAGCAGGTGACACACGGGGAAGTGCATATCCCACAACAGGGACACTTCCCAAACAGCGGACTGCGGTGGAAGGATTCAGAGGGAGTTTACACTATGAAATTCGATGCCATAGACACAATGGAGATCTGTCATTGAGTCTGTTCAAGATGAAGATTTTAAGATTTCTACAGATGCAAAACAAAATAAAAAGCTCATCGGTTATTGAAGGCAAAAGATGAAATTGTACATTTCATCAATCAAAACAACTTTACAATGAGGACCTCACCACTTTCCTCACACGGGGACAGAACCACTGGTGAAGGTGATCATATAATCCCCGTTACTAGCCATGGAATCAGAGAAAGTGGGTTTTCCAAACGTTAAGGTAAAACCAGGAGTGTGGAGGTAAGCATTAATGTGTTGCTCCTGTGCTGAAGGTGACCAATGCATGGTAACTCTGTTCCAGTATAGTGGGATGTGCTGTGCCGAAGTTTTAATTTTGAGCCTCAAATGGAGCAACTTCAATTTATCGTCGGGTTGAGGGATACAGACAGAAGGTGATATTGAGCAAAGCCAAGTTTATGGGAAAATACCCGTGTTTGTGGATTGAGAAACGACCTTTTCTGGATAATGACTTTTTGATCAACAAACATCCTGCAAGTACCTAAAACGTGAACAGACATGTGTGGAGAGAGAGCCGAAGGTGATTTTTCAGCAGATGGATAACGTTTCCTAAGTGCACTGTGTTAAATTCCGGGAACATAGATGTTGAACTGGTTTCATGTTACACAGTTTTTTTGCAAACTCACAAACGTTATTGCAATAATAAAATCAGAAATCACATAGGACCGTTTGAATATTGTATTGAACTGAATTGTGGTCTGAGCATATTTCATCTTAAATGGCGTGCTGCAGAGAAGTACAGAGGGTTAACAATACAAAAGGACAGAGTCTTCTTGGTGGATTTCTTGGGTGGAGTTAAGAATGTACGAAATGTACATAACATCATGTGAATGTGGTCAAATCTTTAAAGTAGATGTTGCGTCTCCAAGTGACGATTCAATTCCTACTCATTAGGATATAACTTCTGTCTGCAGTTATTTTACGTCATCAGATCCATTTACAGAGTTTCACCTTGAATAATACGCCACACCTTACCAATCCATGAACTTGTTATACTCAGTCTTATTCAGTTATACGTGTTCATCAAATGTCTTTGTATCTGAAGTGAACAAATTCGAAATTGTTACGCAATCACACTGACTTTCACTCAATGAAAAATTCTCTCCTTGTACGTTTGTTCGTGTATCTTTTAAAACACTCTGAAGTCAGCTTCTACGTTTTATTTCTGGAAAGTCGTTCACGATTTAAATAACTCTATTGAGTGGAAGAAACTCTCATCCAAACTTTTCTTAATCATTCACTAATGGTTTTCAAGCTCTAACGAAAGTTATTGATTCACTGGAAAGAGGGAATGTCCGCAATTTATTCATTCAAACCTCGCGTTATGTGAAAATCTCATTTGTTTACATCAAACTTGCGTGTTTCTGCTCCAGCATTTCCAAATCTCGTGAATAAACTCCTTCATTTTTTCTTTAATCCCGTTTATATCCTTTCTGATAATTTTATGTCTCAGAAAACAACGTCACTTCGCTTTGTAATATCTTGCTATCCAGGAAACAGTGTCTGTGCCCTTTCTAACTTCTTGACATGTTTTTGGTGGATAATGAGGACAAGGATTGCACACAATGTTCCCACTGAGTATGACCAAAAGATTTTGCAGTTACACTATGAACTCTTTGCTTTTTAAATATGACGCCTCTATTTATAAACTCCAATAAGGTAAATTACTATCTATCGAGTTCATGAACATCGTCTCCATGGAGACGAAAATTTTCTATCACTTCCTTTATTCTTCCACAGAATGTCTGAAAGGTTTGTAAGGCCAACATCTCTAAATCCCTGTGTCCGGAGTCAGTCTCAGCTATTTCTAAAGGCGACTGAAGTTCAAATACTTCACAGTGTGTCTCCCGTCATTCCTGTGCAGACTGGTTCTGGACAGTAAATGCCATCACCAAAGGCCACCGTGGATCTGAAATCAACAGTTTTCACAGAGTAATGGTCGTAGCTATTGTGTGTCGTATGTCCATGTTCTTGTTCAATTTGTTCATCATTTCATGGGTCCCTGTAATGAATTCTCCTGAATGATTAATTTGTGAGTGGAGACATTCCCTTCACCACTCATTCGAAACTCCATGGAACAGTGAAAGATTTTACTCATACGCTTCCTGAGGACAGTCCTGCCATTACTGGGATGAATCATTGAACATTCCCCGCGTATCCTCGAAGGCAAGGATTTCCTTTTCCATTTTAGGAGACCATTACAGCACTGAGTCTCATGTGTGTATTCATTAAAACCAAAACAGTTGCAGCAAGACTTTAAAACTAAGATTTTGCAATCTGTTGGAATTGGTTGTCCCAAAAATTACATTTCATATTATGGCATGTTTGCAGATGAAGGCACTTTCTTTATCTTGAGCAATTATATTTCAGTTTTGTCAAGAAATTATCATTCGCTGTTCTCTCTTTCCCTGTTAGTTTCCCGTTTTATATCCCGTATTTTATCAGTTTATCTTAAGTTTTCAATAATTTCAATCAATCTCGCTCCTGATTTCCAATCCAAGAGAATGCCACAATTTTGTCAATTTATATGCAGTGACGCTGTAGGGCTCAGTGACCAAGTGGAAAGGCATTGGTCACGTGAACCAAATAAAAGAAGCCGCCTGGTGGAATCTGGCCGTTCCATCACAGTCATATTTAAAACATTTAACGTAATCTTTAGCCAAATCATATTTGCAGTAAATAAGAAAACAAAATGAAAAAAAATTGCTGGTGTTGAAAATCAAACAAAATACAGACGTTGCTGGAACATTTCAGGACGTCTGGCAGCATCTGTGGAGAGACGGACCCAATGGATGTGAAACGTTAACTGTGATTCATCTGCACAGATGCTGCCAGCACACCTGTGATTTTCCAGCAATTTCTGTTTTTGTTTTAGATTGGCAGATTTTGTCGCAGTTCATGAGAACAGTGCTCAGTAGAATCAAACAGACAGCATGGACCTGGTAGTGTGAAATGAGACAGTAATAATGAATGAGTGGAGAGTGTTGTACTGGAAAAGCACAGCAGGTCAGGCAACGGGGAGCAGGAGAATGAACGATTTAGGCATAAGCCATTCATCAGGAATTAGGCTTGTGAGTCGGGAAGAGGAACAAAGCTGAAGCCAGGTGCCAACTCGTAGGCACCTCCTCCTACAGACCACGATCACAAACTCTCCTCCCCTCACCAAACCATCATCTCCCAGACCATCCACAATCTCATCACCTCTGGGCATCTCCCATCCACAACCTTCAACCTCATTGTCCGTGAACCACGCACTCCCCGATTCTACCTCCTTCCTAAGATTCACAAACCTGACTTCCCCAGTCGATCTATTGTCTCATCCTGAGCCTGTCCCATCCGAATCATCTCTTCCTACCTCGACACAATCCTCTCTCCCCAGTTCAGGAAATGCCCACTTACATTCGTGACACCCCCATGCACTTCACCTCCTCCAAGAATTTCGTTTTCCCGGCCCTCAACGCATCATCTTCACCATTGACATCTAGTCCCTGTACAAATCCATCTGCCATGACAGAAGTCTACAAGCCTTCCATATCTTAATCTCACACCATCCCAACCAGTACCTTTCCACTGACATCCTCATCCACCTGGCTGAACTGGTCCTCACAATCAACAACTTCTCTTTCCAATTCCCCTACTTCCTCCATCAAAACTGGTAGCCATGGGCACCCACATAGGACCTAGCTATGCCTGTCTGTTGGTCAGATACACGGAACTGTCCATCTTTCGCAATTACACAGGCACCATCCTCCACCTGTTCCTCCGCTACGTTGATGAATGTTTGGGGCCACTTGGTGCTCCAACGAGGTGGTTGAATTGCTCAACAACTTTACCAACACCTTCCACTCCGAGCTCAAATTTATCTGGATCATCTTGGCAATTTCCCTCACCTTCCTGGAACTCTCCATCACCGACTCTGGCGACTGACTATTTACAGACATAGACCACAAGCCCACCGACTCCCACATGTATCTAGTCTACATCTCCTCCAACCCTATCTCGTGTAAGAACGCCATTCCTTATTCCCAATTCCTCCACCTCCAGCACATCTGTTCCCAGGATGACCAATTACACCTCAGAAAGAGGCAGTTGGTCTCCTTCTTCCACGATCACAAATTGCCTTCCCACGTGGTTGACAGCGCCCTCGAGTTCATCACATCCATTTCAGACACCACCACCCTTGAAGCCACACCTCTCAACGCAACAAGGACAGAACCACCTGGTGCTCACCTTATACCCCATCAAACTCCATATAAACGCATCATATTCTGCCACTGATGCCACCTCCAAACAGATACCACCATCAGAGATATATTTCGCTGCCCAGCCCTGCCAACATTCTGTAAAGACCATTCCCTCCATGACCTCCTCTTCAGGTCCACACATCCCCCCACCAGCCCATAACCCTCTCCTGGCACCTTTCACTGCCACCAAAGGACTGGTGAAACTAGCACCCACACCACTCCCCTCACCTCAGCCAAGGCCCGAATGGATCATTCCACATCCAGTAGAAATTCACCTTTACAGCTACCAATGTCATCTACTGAATCCGTTGCAGCCAGTGTGGTCTCCTCTACATCAGGGAGACAGCAAACCTTCATGCAGATCATTTCACAGAACATCTCTGGGACACCCGCACCCACCAACTTCACCATCCCGTGGTTGAACACTTCAACTCCCCCTCCTACCCCAACAAAAACATACAGGTCTTGGACCTCCTCCACTGCCAAACCATTAGCATCCAACGCCTGGAGGAGGGACGCCACACATTCCGGATTGGGACCCTAACACCACACGGGATAAATGTGAATTTGAACAGTTACCTCATTTCCCCTCCCCCAATCACAAGCCTTCAACTAGCCAACGCCCTCTCGACACATTCCATCACTGCTATATCTGACCTATTTTCTTCTCCCTCCTATTCATCCATCTATTGCTTTCCAACTATTTCCCCTCAACCCCACACCATTTCCATTTATCTCTCAGCCCGACTCACAAGCTTTATTCCAGATGAAGGGCTTAAGCCTGAAACCTGAATTCTTCTGCTCCTCGGATGCTACCTGATCTGCTGTGCTTTTCCAGCATCACACTACCAACTCTGATCTCCAGCATCTGCAGTCCTAACTTTATCCTTGGAATTATCAATGACCTTAGAGTGAATATATCCCTCGATTGCAGTGATCACAGTGTGACTGAGTTTTCCATTTATTTTGGGTGAGGGCAGGCTGGATCTGAGACGAGCGCTTAACATCTAAACAACGGGAATGGTATCAGATAGCGAAGTTAGGGCGGGCTGAAGTGAAGTGGAACATTCTGTCAGAAGATGGGTCAGTCCAACTGTCCCACATCACCCAGACTGTAAAAGACACACAGAAAGAGAAAATCAACTTCAGTGCAGGCACAATGACAGGTAAAGTGGAAAGGAGACAATACAACACACTGAGGTGCAGTGAAATTATATATGTAAAAGGATTCGATATGTAAGCTACACCTTTACATATGGACTGCTCTCACGTTTGAAAAAAGGAATTCCCTGCAGTATAACGGCGATATCTGCCTGTGACATCACAATGTTGAGAGACACTGACACAGTTTCTTCTGTAGCAGCGTGGCCTAGTAAAACCATGATCGTCCCATTATCCAGAATTCAATACTTCAAAGCTCTCCTCTGCGCTGTACAACTTATTTGCTGCTCCTTTAGTCAGATCTCAATCGCTTCACTGTGTATCTTCTTCTGCTTCCTGCTTCACGGAAACACTTGAAACGTGAACAAATCCACTTTCCACTTTCACCAATCTTTGGCAACTCCCGAGTTGGCACAGGTACGAGTGACCGATTGGCCTTCTCGAGCGTTCTCACTCCGGTATGATCTGAATGATAAAGTGGACTGTGTCTGATCTGCAGAATGTCCCCACGCGGGACAGTGCTGTTTATCCCATCCTCGGGGACTGAGATGTCTCTATTTGCAGAGTATTCAGCCATTTCCCTCCACTTGCATTATGAGAGGATGTAAGTGAGGGATATGTTCTGAAGCTTCCTCTCACGGGCACAGACAGGTGCAAGAGCACCGCTGGAACTTAGCAACTTTGATTGTGAACTTCCTCCAAATATCATTTATTTAAGAGAGAGAGAAAGGTGCTGAGCTGGTGGGAAAGAGAGAAATGGGCTGTGGACTCTCTTCCCTCAGTAAAATTCCAGTAAGTGCATTTTTGTGCTGCCCATTTGAGATTGGGGTTTCAGGGACATATTTCCCGATTGCTGGGCTAGAGTTCTGGCCACATTAATAAACATGAATTTAAGTGATTTTGTATCTTATTATGCATTCTTAGCATTTTACAATTTAAACTGAAATGCAATTTACTTATGTTTAACATTCTTATATGTTTAGTATTCATGAAAACTGTGCAACGTCCTCGGATGTAAGAATGGTGAAGATTGATGATGAGTGCAGTATGTTTCATGTTTTCTGTATAAACTTCAGAAGGAAGTTAGTGAAGTGTATTTGAATCAAATTCTCTGCCGAACTGAAGCCAACCGAATGCAAAGCCCTGTGACAGTGATAATGTAACATTGTCTGTAAACAGGGAAGTGACCCACGGAAATGCAGCTTTCAATCAAGTCTAATTTGCAAAACATTTTTCTCTGTCCCCTTCCTGAGCCTGGTGTTCCAATAGTCACAGGTCAGTTGCTCCTCCTCCGCCTCAACTTTAATTTCAGGATTGCAACAAAACTAGAACAGGTTGGTCGAAGGTCCCAGAGGTACGAATAGCGCACGTTACAGGTTGGCGCACTGCTGCTCCCGTGGAACAATCCATCATCACTTAACATCGTGTGAAATGCTGCAGCTGTAATTTCAATTATTATCTGAAGCTGCTTTTCCTGATGTTGATCAGGGATCATTGGTGCAACAGACTGAAGTGAATTTGAAAAATAACCTCTAATAAAGCAGCATTTATTGTAAACCTCCAGTTTCTGATTTGTGGGATTATACTGTATTTGGGAAATGTGTCAATTATCAGCAGGAAAGCTGTCCAAATTCCACAGGCGATTATCCATCTGTGGATCGAGAAACAGAGGTAATGTTTTAGCATGATGACATTTTTCAAATCTTTGACCCTCCACTATATACCATTCTTGGAAAGGCTGTTAAACTCGTTTCATATTATCCCATTTCTTGCAAACTCGCACAGCCCAGTAAACTGTTCGAAAGGAATTAGATTTATCTCTTTGGGTAGATTGAATGTTGTTCGTGAATCTGGGAAAGTCAGAACAAATTGTTTTGCTGTTGTGCAGAACAGAGCGTTCAGACAGGAATAAGGACGAGTCTTTTTGCTGGGTTTTTCGTGCGGAGATCAGTGATTATTAAATGGATTCAGTTCCGTTCCTGGTCATTGTGACCAAATGTTCAAGGCAACAGATGGCAATGATGATGATGCTTGACATCTACAGGGCCATTCCTCCTCATTAGAATCACCATTGTATTACAGATCAGGTGGGTAGGAGAGATGATGATCCTTAGGGCAACCTGAGACAGTGCGACAATTAATCCCACATTGTTAGTCTCACTCTATACCATAAACCAGTTAGCTAGCGGAGTGCGCTAACTGGCTTCCGTTTACTGTAAAGCTATAACAAACAGATCAGTATATTTACAATTTGTAGTAGTTCACATAGAACCAGCCGCGACACCTTTCAACACCACCAGCTCTTCTTATACTTAACTTCTTCAGTTGCAGTTGTTATGCAATTTCTTTCCAATGAAAGCTAAACAATTCGTGAGTGTGCCACTTTTGCATCCCCATCCAAGCAGCGCAGAATCCCTGTCCCTGTTAAATTCGCTCCTTGTGAGTCCGCATGTGGCTTTTCAAATATTCTGGAAACAGCTTCTATTTTTTTTTTCTTTCTGCAAAATCATTTCCGATTTCAATAACTCTCAGAATGGAAAGTACCTGCTGTAAACTTCTTTGTCGGTCCTCTCTGGTTTTGAAGCTCTAACCTTTAGTTATACGCTCACCTCAATGAGGGAATTTCCCTCCTATTTACCCTTACCTCAACCTCTCATTTGCTGAAAAACCTCCATTAGGACACGACTCAGTCATCCCTGATTTTTTCCGCTTATTCTTCATCTATCCCACCATCCCATTAAACTCCTTAATTTCTTATCTCTTGGCTTTATCTCCCAGTAAATCTAATTTCCGTTATCTCGAACGATTTTGTATCAAGGGAACTCTCACCATATCCTTCCTGACCATATTCCAATCCCCAACCCCCATGTATCTCATCATATCTTTATATCCCAGTAAATTTCGTCCTCACAAATGATGTTGGGTCTAATTCAACGCATGAAAATTTACCACTATGCTGTGCAATCTCATTGCGGTTCAGGAAAGATGTGGGCTATTTCACTGACAGCTGAATCGGTTGGCTACAGCAACATTGGGTCCATTTGCAGTCACATAGGTGAAAGTTGTATTCATTTTTAATTTCTTCTCAACGTGTGCTGAAGTAACACAGTGAGAAATCAATTAATATGATAAGACATATATAAGGGGGCGTGTTAAATCTGAGGTTCTTGAGATCAGGGTCGTTTGAATAAATTAGACCAGAGATTGTTCAAATCTCAGTCTCATGAGATTGACAGAGAGCGATGTTGAGCGGAATAGACTGTCTTGGCAAAACCCAGTGCTATGAAGTCGTGGGATATGTACTTTAAAGGGTGCTGAAATTTATGGCTAGCACAAGGAGTCCAGAACAAGGTAACAACACATTTGGTCTAAAAAACTAACAGCTTTGTTACATGGATAAAAAAACAAATTCGAATTCGCCTAATCAGTTTAAATTATGCCCAAATCAAGGTTTAACAATATTAAAATCAGTGAAACGATCCGACTGTTTGTGGAACAAATATCAGACATGTTGAACAGTTAACCAGAGTGGCAAAAAACAGCAAAGAGAGCAGCTAAAAGTCCAACAGATGCCGGATGCTAGTAAGATCTACGAGAGGTGACTATCTGGAGAAAGAGATTACATTCGAAAAAAGCATCGACACTGACCTGGAGAGAACACCTACAGAGGAAGACACAACGAGAAGATTCGACAACTGGCTGGTTCTTAAATTTGAATATTTTTGTAAATATTAATGGGGTCCGGGTTGGGGAAGGCTCTTCAGACCAGTATTGTAGAGCAGAAAATTAAAGACAGATTTAGAGAAAGGAGTGTAAATAGTTGTAAGTTAATAATTTTCTGCAAATTGAGGAAAGTGTGTCCAGCAGGCTAAGACAAAAGGTAGGGGGGAGGGACTTGGGGTACGGGCGTTGGAAATGCAATAGGTCGAAGGAGGTCAAGGTGATGGTGATAGGCCAGAGTCGGATGGCGGCGGAGAGGTCAAGAAGAAGATTGCAGGTTTGGAAGGCGGTCCTGAGTTCGAGGGATTTGACTGAGACAAAGTGGGGGAGGGGAAATGAGGAAACTAGAGAAATCTGAGCTCATCCCTTGTGGTTGCAGGGTTCCTAGGCTGAAGAGGAGGCGCTCTTCCTCCAAACGTCGTGTTGCTATGGTCTGGGGATGGAGGAGTCAAAGGACCTGCATGTTCTTGGTGGAGTGGGAGGGGGAGTTGTAGTGCTGAGCCATGGGGTGGTTGGGTTGGTTGGTCCGGGTGTCCCAGAGGTGTCCTCTGAAACGTTCCGCATGTAGGCGGCCTGTCTCCCCAATATAGAGGAGGCCACATCGGGTGCAGAGGAGTTACATTAGCAGAGGAGTTTACTCCGTTATGTAATACCAGTTTCTGTGGTTGCTGTGTTGTTTCGCTCATTTGTGTATTTTGTCTCATTAACGATTTTGAAGTTGTCCCCTCGACGCAAAAGTTCCATGATTTGCACCATTCTACAAAAGATGCAGTGTGTCTAATCAACAGGGCTCCCTACAATAACACCCCATGCAGATTCAATCTATTTATCCTGGTATTGACCATTGGAAGCAGCACTGCGCACTCTCCTCGAATTTGGAAAACAATTCCCTCTAAGATAATGTAACATTCCCGCATTCAAGGGGATTTCATTCCATCGCCTTCAATTCCTCATAGAATCCGATTCAACAAGTTTTGTCACTGAGTCATTTATTTGTTTGTGTTCATACATGTGACAAAGGGTCACAGTTGGAGAGTGCTGGTCCCATAAAACAGAGGACAGACCATACTCTGTGCACTGTACTCTGCTATTCATTATTTCACTAACAGCAGGTATCTATGCTCTGCAAAGTTTTCATGCCTGTTTTAAGAAGCAAAATAACCAGTTCCTGGTTCCTAATTTTGTTGTCACACAGACCAAGATTGTAAATGATGGAAATGTGCACTGGTCGAGACTGTCTGCTCTCCCAAATCCCTTTTCTCCCAAGCAGGTGGTAAGATGCTGGTCTGAATTGCTTTGTTCTGTTCCCTGTCACTCTGGGGTGATGTGAGCTGTGAAAAAAAACTCTGCCCTAAGCTGGGGGTAACGTGGTAAAGTTTATGCACATCAGGTGCAATGTGCCTGAGCGACAGGACTCGCTGCAGTAACATCCCATGTTGAGTCAGACAGCAGAGCCCTCGTTGTGAATTCGAGAAGTACACAGACACTGTTCCCGATTACTGGGAGAGATTCTCTCTTTCCCAGCATTTCTGCACTTTTCCATCTGTTTCAGATGGAATTATTTGGACAAGGTTCTGAAAAGAATATGAGTTCCTGTGCATGCAAGATCTCCCTTTTGTACAGCTTTCCAGAATTTCCATAACTCCCACTCCCACGAGCCCCCTACCCCGCTGCAGAAGCCGGTGTTTGATAGGGAGCTGAAGAGCGCATTCATCTTGCTCTCCCACAACACTGATTGCCAATAGAAGATGAGTTTGTCCAGCTGCCAGCGGGGGAAGGGCTGGCGCAGCCTCCTGGGAAACGGGAGGCAGAATGGCAAGGAGCTATTGTTAAAAACTCAGTGCTGCCTTCATTCCGAAACAAAAGTAAAGCATTTTTTAAACAAAGAGACTCACCTGATTTATAGATCACGCTTAAGGTGCGGTTATGGCTCGTTGGTCTTGGGTGTGATATATTGAGTGGGTGATGTATGTGCGAGAAGTGACACTTGAGCCCTGAAGCTTTGCATCCGGTCCCATATTTGACTCAGAAAGTATGATTTCGATGAGATCGAGTTCAGATCAAGATACTGAATCTTCAAGACACACACCAGCTGCTTCTTGTAGGCGGTTAGTAGACTGGGGAATGGATTCTCGAACTCCAAATGATGCTGATCCTGTTAATGTGGATCTTGCTGAACGCACGTCCTGTGCGGAGTAACCTGAATGCCTTGTTTTTTAAATGCTGTGTTCGACATGTCCTTGATTATAATGATCTGCCTTTACCAATTGCAAAGGTTTTCACTGCACTCAGGTGCATGTGACAATCAATCAAATAAAATCAATCAATTAACGACACAGACATTTCCTTATTGTTTGGTGCCAGCACAGCGAAGGTGGGCTGTATGGCCTCACTTTGCACTATTTCGTGATTCTGAGTGAAATCACAGTTAAACCAACAGAATGTGGGAAGTTGCTCACAGGTTATGTTGACACAGCCGGGACACATCTGCGCCATAGTGTATCACACGATAATAGTGAAGTCCTTCTTGAAATCATCCTCTGAGGCACATGGCACATGCCAGATTAAAAACTGAAGATCGCGGGAAACTGCTGTAGGAAGCGATAACAGAGCGACCCAGCGGGATCATACTGGGCTCATAACACTGAAATTAATGGACGGAAAACATCCTCTGCTCGTTGAAAATTCCAGTTTTCAGTGTGTGTACTGCCCCGCCAGTGTTCCTCTATAATATAGCTTCATTCCACCTATTGCATGTTGTTTCAATTTCCTCTTCCTTTCTCTCAATGTATCTGAAATGAATATCTCATGCTGATACACCTGCCAAATTTACACAGGTGAGGAAACACGCTTGTGAATGTCTGGAAACTCTTTTCCTGTTCTCTATCTGTCTTCTCTGATTTGATTAGCAAAATTACTTGCCAGATCTGGGAATAAACTGGTGTAGGTAAGACATATCAGTTGCAGAGTGCTCTGTGCACATGACGCTCTGCATTTATTCCCCAAGCTGTTTCACACAGCAATGTCCTCCCTGTGAAATGAAAAGCCATGAATGGCAATTGGATCATCTTGTTAGAGACAGCATTACGTCACATACACAGTTTCGCATTATTAGGACATACATCACCAATTATGAATAACCACAGAGATTTACAAGCGACACAGAGTCGTAGTGGACTCGATGGGCTGAACGGCTTCTGCCGTCGCGTGAGTGACGCCACTCATTGATGCTGTCCCTCCTCCTGTTTCTGGGACAGAGTGGCTGAGGGTGAAACAATGTCTCATCTTTAACCCTCCTTTCGCGTCAGATTATCTGCAGCCTGCGGTTCAGGGCTGTGGGAATGGCTCTCAATGAGTGAGGGTTTTACTCGGATTCTCTTCATCTCGGACAGTTGGGGCTCAGATGCTAAATGCTGCCAGATTGCAGCAAAGAAACAGATGTCGATATTAGAAAAACTTCTCTGCAGGATTGCTACGTGAAGATGGATTCTGAACGCCAAACAGTCTGCAAAAAATGTCCTCACATGAATTTACCTGAAGGAAGAGTATCCGGAGTACATTTCTATAAGTCCCACTATCACAACATCTTTGTCGCTCTCTCAGATAAATGATATTGGGAGGAAGCTCCCAATCAAACTTGCTGATTTCCAACACTTGAGGGACCTGGTTGTGCCGATGTGAGAGAGCTTTAGAGCGTATTCGCGCTTGCCTCCCCTCACACTACCTGCAGGTGGATGGAAATAGATGAATAATCTGCCGATTGACACAGCTCAGTCCAAGCGGAAGTGATAAACAGCAAAGTCCCGTGAACAAGGAGAGGGAATGAGTAGGTGATATTCTTGAAACTCTTTGCTGCTTCAAAATCGGAGAGCAAAGTGGGATGTAGTTGGATCTGAGTGACTCTCAGATGGTTTAGTGTTGGAAATGCAAGAGTGTTTGGGGTATGATCTTCGCTTCATAGCTTGTGTTCATACTGGCATGTGAGAATTCGTACTTCAAGTCGCCTTCGAGCCTTGGTTTTTTGATTTCACTTTTGCCCAGTCGCCCTATCAACTGTTAGATTAAAAAAGTGCAAATTATGACGTTGCACCCCTTAAAATAACTTTGTGTTTTGGGGTCAGAAGTGTCATTGTAGTGGGCATGACACAGTACCATATGTGGTGAAAGCGAAACAAATGTTACAGGATGTTCACGCACACAATCCCACTCTGAATAAATCCACCATGTGGATGTTCACACAGATCTGAATGTTGACCTTTAGGAAATGGGAATGTGAAATGATTGGAAACAGAGCTGGACAGATTGATGGTAATGGTGTGGTGTATGAGGAATGGCAAAAATAAAGTCATTTGGAAAGTTGGGACAGTTCTCTTTGGAGAGCAGAAAAACCTTTCCAAGACATGTGTGGATTAGACAGACGAAATAAGGAAGGGAGAATGCTCCACACGCCTGAAGGGATCGAGAACGATTCGGTAGAGTTTAAAAGTCATTAGTAAAAGAATCAAAATGTACATATGGAGTGGTTAGGGCCTGTAAACCACTACCTGACATTGACAAAGGCACACTTTCAACCAAGTTATTTAAAAACTAATTCGATGTTTATGTTAAAAGTAAAAGTGTGCAGAGTTTCAGGGAGAAGGCAAGAGAACTATACCAACAGAGAAGCGCATTTGTCTCTGTGTAGAGCCAGTACAGCTAATGTGCTTTGTGACACATTTGTGATTTTGAGTGGAATCACAATTCGACCAACAGAATGCAGGGAGTTAGATAACGGTAATATTGGCAAATCTACGCAACAGAATATTACCCAGCACATACATGTCACAGGGAGGATGAAAATCCTGCAGGGTGTCCTGGGGATCAGGCAGTGTGCAGTTCACTATTCAGATTATACCAGAGTGAGAGCCAGAGAAGGCAAATTGGTTAATTGTACGTTTTGTCAGCACGGGAGTTACGAACAATGATTGGAAGTGGAAATACTGGTGATTTGTTCACATTTGAAGTGTTTACGGGAAGCAGGGAACTGAGGAAGACACATGGTAAAGCTATTGAGATCTGACTACAGGAGCAGCAAATACGTTGGACAGCACAGAGGAGATCTTTGAAGTCTTGAATTCTGGTAGATGGGCCGAGCGTGCTTTCACAAGGCCACACTGTTACAAAAGGTAATGTGTCCTTGTCTCTTGGCCTTGCGTTGGAGCAATTCAAATACCACCGTTACACTGCAGGAAATTCCATTTTCCAACGAGACGGCAGTCGGCATTTAACAAAGAATATATTGCAAAACCTTTCACATAACTTGTTACATTCTATCTTACTATCTTGCTTTGTTTCCTTCCCACTTGACCTATCATTGTGCTGCACTGAAGGTGTTTTGCTTCTTCTGCGTGCCTTTTACAGTCTGAGTGACATGATGAAGCTTTACTGCCCCATCTTCTGATGCAATTTTCCACTTCAATTCAACTCACCTTAACTTCGCTATCTGATACCATTCACCTTGCTTCGGTTTAAAGCGCTCATCTTAGACCCAACCTGTCCTCCTCCAAAATAAATACGAAACTCAGCCACACTGTCATCACTGCAAACCAGCGACACCTTCATTCTGAGGCCAATCATTACTGTGGTCTCATTAAACATTATCAGCTACCGTGCTCTCTGGTGGCTTCTAGAAATCACTAATATTATAAACTGCTGCAACATCCGCCAATATGAAATAAAAACAGAAGGATTCAGGAAATTTTATCATCCACAAACAAATGACAATAAGGAATGTAACTGTTGGGACAAACGTTAATGCAAGCAGATTGCAAAATCTTAGTATGAAAATCTTGCTGCAATTGTTTTGCTTTTCATGAGCACACACATTGAGTTCAGTGCAGAACCGATCCCCAATTCCGAGAAGGGAATCCTTGGCTTTGACGATGCGTTGAGAATGTTCACTGGATTCATCCCAATAATGGGAGGACTGTCCTCCGGGAGCGTATGAGTAAAATAATTCAATGTCTCCATTCACAAATTAAACGTTGGGTAGGATTTAATACAGGGGCACACGAACAAACCAGACAAGAACAC
This sequence comes from Chiloscyllium punctatum, assembly GCF_047496795.1. Taxonomy (NCBI): domain Eukaryota; kingdom Metazoa; phylum Chordata; class Chondrichthyes; order Orectolobiformes; family Hemiscylliidae; genus Chiloscyllium; species Chiloscyllium punctatum. The sequence goes on along the minus strand of NC_092788.1, from coordinate 20,512,705 downwards.
AGAAAGATGATAAACAATAGATATGATAATTGTTTTTTGGAAAGTTTTGATTTTAGATCCACGGTGGTCTTTGGTGACGGGTATTTCATGTCCACAACCAGTCTGCACAGAAAACGACTGCAGCCCCACTATGACGTGATTGAATCTCAGTTACCTTTAGAAAAAGCTGAGACCCACTCAGGTCAAGGGGATTGAGGGATGCTGGCCTTAAAACCCTTTCGCCAAAATACTTGGAAGTACAAAGGAAGTTTTCATGGGGAGGTTGTTTACGATCTGGTTAGATAATAATTAACGTTGTTTGAATTTATGAATAGCGAAATTGTGTTATAAAGCATAGTGTAACAGTAAAATCTAAAGGTCAAACTCAGTGCATACATTATTTGTAATCTTTGTGTCAGTCTCCAACAAAAAAAGGAAAAACATGAGAAAGGGCACAGCCACAATTTCCTGTATAGAAAGGCATGAGGAAACTCAGGGTTGAGGTTTACTGAGGCATAAAAACATTAGAAATGATACAACCCGGTTTTATATGGATGATAGACGGAATGAGGGATTTTATGCACATCATTTTGAAAATGCTGTACCGGAAACATGCAAGTTTGGGAAGAGAACGAAAGAGATCTTTCACGTAACATAAGGTTTGAAGTGACTAAATCAGTGGCATTCCCTCTTCGAGTAAATCCATAAATAGAGTCTCAGATTCAAAACCACTGGTCAATGATCCAGAAAAACTTGGGTCAGAGTTTCTTCTGCTCAAGAGCTATTTAAACCCTAAACGAATTTCCAGAAAGAATGATAGAAGCTGAGTCCAGAGTGTTTCATAAGACACATGAACTCGAACACAAGGAGGGAATTTACCACTGGGAGAAAGTCAAAGTGTGTGTAAAACTTTCGAATTTTGTTGACTTATCATAAAAGACGTTTCATGAACACGTCCAGCTGGATAAGACGGAATATAAAATATTCATGAATTTCAACGTAAAACATTGTAAATGGAATTGATCTTCTAGAAGATTGCAAACAAAAGTTATTTCCTCATGAGAAGGAATTGAATTGTCGCTAGGAGACATAATGCCTGCTTTAAATATTTGACCCGATTTACATCATGTTACGTATATTTCATGCTTTTTGATCTCCATCCATTAAATTCTCAAAGTTGTCTCTGTCTTTTTTGTCTTTTTTTAGCCATTGTTCTTTCCTACAACACACAATTTTAAGCTGAAAGAGGTTCTGACCAGAACTGAATGCAATATTCGAATGGTCCCTTGTGATCAATCTAATTCCTTTTTGATTATTACAATGACTTTTGCGTGTTTACCGCAAATTGAGTAACACGAAACGGGCTCAACATGTTTTGTTTTCATCTTAAGTTAACGCAGTGCACATGGGAAACGCCATCCATTTGTTGAAAAATTATTTTCGGTTCTCTGTCCACACATGTTGTCACGTTTTAAAAATTTGCAGCATGGTTGTTGGTAATGAGTCATTTTCCAGAAAAGGTCGTTTCTCAATTCAAACAAACTGGTACTTTCCAATCAACTTGGCTTTGACCATCGCCTTCCATCCTGAAACTTTAATGCAATATCAAATTGAAGCAGCTCCATGTGAGAGTCAAATTTAAAATCTCCACTCAATACAGCGTACTACATTGGCACAGAGATACCATCCACTGATTAACTGCTGCACTGGATCCACGCATTAATGCTGACTGCCATATTCCATGATTGTATCAAAACGGATGGGAAAACGAGTATCACTGATTCCACGGCTGGTACCTGGAATTATATGATCGCCTTTACCAGTGGTTGCAACGTTCTATGAGGAAATTGATGAGCTACTCATTGCTAAGATGAGTTAATTAATTATTAATATAATTGCAATATTTCCATCCACTAACCCCTGGACTTTTCTATTTTGATTTTAATTCATAGAAATCCTTTAATTTTAATTTTGAACTGATTCAATTATTGATCTCCACAGTGCCTGCTGATTCAGCTTTTACTGGAACCGAATGGAGACTGTTATTTCATCGCTGTTGCGAAACAGAGTCCTACGGTGACTCGACTCGCCATCATTTGGTGTTCTGGCCAATGAGAAAATCGTTGCAATGTATTTCGATGTCATATGTTATTGAATTTCTCCCACTTTCTTCATTTCCGTCCTGGAGACATCGGAAGGGAATGGTAATCTAATCGAGACTGCGATTGGTGAAATTCACTTTTTATGGCCCATTCTTATTATGTTCTTTCTTTGTCGCTTTGCAGCATTGTCTGGGAAGTGGTGGTGCACTCAGGCTCCAGTATGTTTGAAAGAGTACTTTGGAATTGCCCTGTTGTGTGATTACTTTATGGCTCATGCCCCGGACTGTCTCACATTTAGCATTCATGCTCGCTGTGTCTGAAAATGTATTTGGTTTTCCAGTTCTGTTTGTGTTCCGTGTTAAATGCTTTCTGTTTTGCGATTCGCTCAATACATTACGAATTAACAGGGTTTCTGAGGTAACTTCCAGCTGCAAAAATCCTAAACTGAGAATCTGGGAAACTTTCACGGAGTATGGTCAGTCGGAGCAAAAGTAAGGAAGTCGTTCGTTTCTGCAGTGTTTCACAATACTACCTTTCCCGTGAGTAGTCGAACAGACTAAATGAGTTTGCCACTGACTGCGACGGTAAGCTCTTGCGCAGGCGGCCCGGTTCAAAGACAGGGAAGAAGCTGATGTGCTGGTGTCACAGTGCACCACGGATTCCTCAACTAGTCTGTCTGTTAAATGTATCCCAAAGTCGTCTCTGAAAGACCTCATTTGGAAGGTGTCTGTTGTTATTCAACGTGCGAGAATTGGCACCGGAGGTCCTGAATCATGTTTTGGAGCAGTTCGCACGTTAGTGGTTCATTCAATCAGCAACAGCAATGAAAGAAATTAGACTCTCAGAGGAACCTCTGGACCTGTGCTTTCATAGCGTCGCTAGTATTACGGTGCGCCCCGAGATCTAAGCCACGGAGGAACTGAAACGAAGGAATCGACAGAGAGGCTACAGAATGACATCGCATCCATTTGGTTTTCTTTAAATCACTGACGAGGAGGAAAATGTAAACGGGGAGGGCGAGTGGGGAAGTCAGGCAGTTGCAGCTCTGGTGAAGCTCCTTCTTTGTGACTCACTCAGCAACCAGAGACGTGAAGGTGACACAGGCGTGAGAGCTCTTCACGTCGTGAACAAAAAGCAATCAAGGACAGTTAACACCTCTTCCGGAGTGGGGGTGGGGTGACTTCTGTTATTATGTTCAGAAACTGCCTTTTAGATTGAGCTGAACAGAAACTGCATTTCTAAAAAGCACCATGGAATTTGTTAAACTTTGTTGAGTCGCTTCTCATCGATTCCCACACAGGTTTCCAACTCAGTTGGTATCCATGAGGCTCATGTCCATGTCTGAACATCTCTACAGCAAATTGCACGGTTAAGGTAAAAGGCAAGGAAAGTGGCATCTCGAACCGGCCCCGAGGTCAGACCTTCCTCACAATGTAATCTGTCGTTCTCGGATTGTAATGCTACCTCCGGTTTTAGGGTGGAGAACATTGTTTGGAACTCTTATTCTGCAAAACAGACACAGTGACTGAAACGATGCTGCACGGTATGATGTGGAACACGGCCTGCTCAGCTTTGTGCATTTTCCCTATAGTCCGGTGTGTTTCATGTTCCGTGTAAACGTGAAAGTTGTCCTGTTTCGAGCAATGGGTGAAATCATTTAGCAAAGCAGGAATCGAAATTGCAGTAATGTCAAGTAGCTCATGGTCATTTGACCAAATCATAACCGAACATATATTCTCACGCACTCACAGATACATTTGTAGCTGAATCCAGTCTGAGAAGATAGACTCAGCTTACCATTGATTTTTGTCTGGATTGTTGGGCTATCATTATCTGCTGAGAAATTGATTTTGTAGACGGCCACTTCCGAGCAGCTGTGCGAGTCGGAGATGGATCATGGCACCCTTTTCACGTGAGTGCATCTGTTGTTATGCAGGAGCACAATTGGAAGTGCAAGAAAATGGAGTGGCGGCTGTGTTGGTCGTGTGGCCCAGCGGTCTAAAGCGTTGGATTCAGTCTCGTGTCTGGGCTGCAGCGTGGGTTTGAATCCCCAAGTCGTCTCTGAACGGCCTCTTTTCAAAAGTGCCTGTCGCTATTCAACGTGTGAGAATTGATACCTGAGGTCCTGGATCAGTTTGCACGTTAGTGGCTCATTCAATCAGCAACGGCAATGCAAGAAATTGCACTCTCAAAGGAGCCTTTGGACTTTCACAAGAGCTGCAGCTGCCTCTTCCCCACTCGCCCTGTATGCATTTTCCTGCTCGTCAGTGATTTAAAGAAAACCAAATGTGTGCGATGTCATTCTGTAGCCTCTCTGTAGATTCCTCCGTTCAGTTCCAACATGGCTTAGATCTCGGGGTGCACCGTAACACTAGCGACGCCACGAAAGCACCTCTGTACCTCAGTGTAATAACAGACCATTTGTTTGAAAAAAATGACCCCGTAAAGAGTGACCCACCCAAACACTTTTTCCGATCATATTTCTTCACATTTATTGCTGACTAATACACATGTCCCTAAACTCAATTTGCGATTTAGCATGGCCAGCTCACCTAACCTGCACATGTGGGAATGTGGGAAGTCACCACAGCAAAGTCACATAGACTTGGGGAGAACCTGCAATGTCCCCACAGTCACCCGAGGAGAGAATCAAATCAATGTCCCTGGCGCTGTGAGGCAGCATTGCTAACCACTGAGGTACCATGTAATCTTATGCAATAAGTAAAATCAGTGAACGATACGAAAAAAATAAGTTTCAAATGAACACTCTCCGACATTGTCAAAGCATGTCAATTTTATATTCAATACGAATAGGTGTATTGAAAACGAAAAAAAAAACAAAATCCCGGCAATTCATGAATAAACTATCATTAAAAATTTAATTTGATCAAAGGTCATAACAATATTTAGAGGAATCGCAATTTTTAATTACAAATGTAGGTAATTAGCTGACGAATGGATCATTGGAAGTGGCATATATTTACTTCATGCCGAAGAAAGCAACTTGTGTTTCCCCTTGTTACACAGCAGAATAACAGTGTGTGTGTGTGTGTGTGTGTGTTCGAAATGTTTGAATCAAGCTCCTTCTAACAAAATAAATGATGACTTACGATCACTTCGCCTTGTCACCTTTAAAACCACAACATTCTCAAATATTTTCCAGGAAGTTACAACCAGAAGAACTAGTTAATTTCTTTTCAGAGGAACCCAAAGAGAATAAGTAGCGGACACTGTGAATTTGTGAGTCAATGCAAGAATTCAACTGAAGACAACATCCCTTCTTTCCAAAATGTTCAAAATTTTAAAAATCAAAATTTATTGCCATTGTTGAATGAAAGAATAGATATACTAATTCTTTTTCATTTGATTTTGTTGCATGAAACATCCGTAAGTTGTTTTATGATTACAAACACAATAAATGTGAGCATTGAAGTCAAATATAATTATTTGAATTCAAATATGTTTCAACAGGTAAAATAAAAATTGATATTTACAATGATTGAGAGATTGTGCACTGCAATATCTTTACAGTGGTTAATGTACTGTGCCATAAATCCACATTTGCGCAAAAGATTGAATAATTATTATTTTTATTCTAAATCAGCAACAATTGAATTATCAAAGTCTGTCAATGCATTCAAGAATAATGAAAAATCTCTTTTTGCCAGTGATTGAGCAATGTCTAGAAATTAACTGGAATTAATATAGTGAAAAGTAATTGCATTTTCCTGAATTTTAAGGCTGAGATTACCGTGATCATTCAAATGAGCAAGCATCAGATATTTGCAATGACTTTGGATGGGAATTCATTGGTTCCTTTGTGGAGTAGGTGACCTGAAAAATAAAGGCATTTTCATACTGTACTGTTAGTACTCAGAAATAATGGATTTAATGTAAATGTGAATTTCGCTATACTAGTTCAAAAGACTTTTTTACAAATAATTGTGCCATTATTATAATGGCAATGACTTGATAATGAATGCTGTTTTGAAGAATTAAAATGATTCAATATTTCAAAAGCACTTTGCTGTGATGTTGATTGGATATTTATTAAGATCAATAAACTAAGGAATAAAACATTGTACCTAGCTCTATGGATTGAAGAAAAATGAGCCATTCAGTGATTATTGAGCAAAATTCTTCCTATTTAAGTAAAAAAAATGTACGTAATACAAGAATTGTGAATTTCCCTACACCGGATGTCTTGTAGAGGTATGTTTCATCAATTTATACGATCAATATTATGATCAATGTTTAAAGATTTGTGTCAGAATTAGGAAGAGAATTCGTAAGTCATCAAAGTGAGCTTGAAACTGAACAATGTAGTCAATGACATGTGGCGTATATACGATTTTAATAATATTGTCATTTTTGGACAATGATGAAAAATGTTGGAATAGAAATGCCAAAAAAATCAACATGGTCAAAGCAGTTCTTTTCTTACAATGAAATGAAAACAATAATCATTTTGTAGCACGCATGATTTGAAATAGCAGTTTTTTAAATGTGACATATACAGTGAAGACTAACTCTTTTGCAAAAATGTAGGAACTTCACAAATTTAAAATGCAGGATTTGTTCAATTTGTAATAAAATGGTTAGAATTTGAATTGTCTGTTGTACACACACAACAAAAAAGGAGCTTAAAGATTGTTAGATTGACAAAAATTTGCTTCCCAACGTTATTGAAGTATAGTCAATATTTGTGATAAAGTAGAATTATTGGTTTAAACAATATAAATCAACATTAACGACTGAACTGAAATATAACACATCAATTACATTAACTGCATAGAATAGTAAATAAATGTCTTACTGTTTTCATTTGTCCGAGGAACAATAACATACTTACTTAGGTTAATTCACTGAATAGTAATCAGCTGAATATCTTTGTGTCGCTTTATGTGCACTGTTTTGTGTGAAAAATTGATTTCATTAAACTTAGATATTTACATGAATTAGGAACTTACTGATAACTGGGTGTGAAAGATCTTATTTAAGATTAGACAATTTTTAGGATTCACTAGTTTTGCTGAACAAAACACAGTTAAGTCATCATGCAATAAACTGGATTAGAGAGAAATATGCAAATTCAATTTCAAATGGATGCACTCGGATATTTTCACAACATTTCAATCGTACATTCAATATAAATAGATGAATGGAAAACTAAAAACAAATTTCGGACAACTCATAAACAGATCAATAACTAAAAAATGATATATAGTAGGAAGTGGCATTTGTTTATTTAACCGAAGAAGAACTTGATTTTTTCTCATATTTATACCTTTGAATCATCAAGTTCTATGTGCAGTCTGAAGTCAGCTCTTCAGAACAAAAGAAAATCAAGGAATATCTGTACTTTGCATAATTATTCTTTGTGAGTGCAACATTATCAAATATTTTGCAAAGAATATTGATTGAGTGGATTGAGATACATTCTGCTATTCGCAGACTGAAGAAAATATATAGCAGATACTGTAGTTATTGGAATGAACAACAAATGAAAACATATCTAATGTTGATTTGAAAGGCAATTCATTCGATTCTTAGATATTTTCTTATCAACATTCAGAGCTGCTCTGGCACAGCTCTGTGCAAGGTGGGAATTGAAATTGTACCCTCTGGTCTGGTGTCAGAGACACGACTAGAGTTGCACAAGATTCCTTCATAACATTTTCAACCAGGCCGGGCAGGGCTGAAATCTAATCAGATGTTTATTGTGATAATTGGATTGGAATTAAGTGATTGGATACTGTGTGTAATCTACTAAAAATTCAGTCGTAATTTACAATAATGATGGGAGTTAACAAATGTCTTAATTAAACAAAATTTTTATATTCACTTGTGGAATGATGGCTTGACAGAATTGTTTGGTTAGTGTGCATTATATGCAAAAAATGAATTTAATTATTCTATGTGGTCAGAAGTTTTTCATTTTCTGAAATGCAAATTAAAATGTTTTAGTTCTACACGTAAATTGGAACAAAATGATGAATTGGTGAATCAATATGCCTATTCAGCTGAAGACAACTTTCATTCTTTCTGAAAATGTATGATTTCTAAGAAGTCACCATTTCCTGTGATTGTTTAATGAAATAAGATAGATGCCAACCCTTTTTTGTATGCGTCAAAAAATTCATGGGGATTTGAATGATTTTGCATATGAAAAATATTCAATTGTTATTGTGATTAAAAACACAACAAATGTTAACATTGAAGTGATTTCCAATCAAATCAATTCAAAAGTATTTCCAAGTTTAAAATGAAAAGCAATATTCAGAATTATTGAGAGATTGTACATTGCAATGTCCTTGCATTAGTTATTATATGGAAACATAGTTTCATAATTACACCCCTTACCGAATTAAACAATTATTAGGTATTGGCAACAAATCGATTTGAAAACTTTTATTAATGAACTTAAGAATGATGAGGTATCTCCTCTTCCTATTCCACTGAGTAATGTTCAGAAACGAAGAGAAATATTGTAGTGTAAATAAAGTGGTGTTCTCTGAATGCCAATGGCTGAGAAGACTCTGATCTTTCAAATGAGCAAAAGTCACATATTTACAAATGATGGTGCAATGGCAATTATTGGTCTTTTGTGGGTATATTGGCCTGATCAAACAGGTTTTAATATTGTAGCACTCACACTAAGAAATATGGAAGGTATTAAAAGCACATTGTTCTTGTTATAAAGCCAAAGTTAAAGTATTGCGTAATTATTGTAATTGATCATTGTTTCTAAAATCCTGATAGATAAATTGACTTAATATTTTGAATACACTTTGCTCTGATGACGATTGTACATTCATTAAGATTAATAAACTGAAGATTAAAATATAAAACGTGGCTTTAATAATTATAACAATCTCAGCAACGATTGAACACAGTTCAACATTTTTTTGGGTCGTTTCTTGTCTATTTTACTAATGTAACTTTTATCATGATAAATGTTTAGACAAATGTCAGAACTAGAAAGAAAATTATTAGGCCAGGAAAGTGAGCATGATTATGAACAAAACATCGGGTTAATGACATTTGGTGCAGGAAGTCATTTTGTAGCAAATGACTAATAATTGTGTGATTATTGTTCACTGACAACTAATGTTGGAAGAAAATGAAACTATCTCAAAATTAAATTAAAATAAATATCATTTTGGAGGTCACATGATTTGAAAAATGTCTTTACTTTAACTTAATGTGACATTTGAGCTGAAAAATCGTTCTCCCCCCGCCCCCACACCCAGTGTAGTCTTTTCAATAATTTAAAATTTAGTATTACTTGAACTAAATAACAAAAGGATGTACATACATTGTTTTCTTACACACGAAAGAAGTAAAACTATTTTAACATGAAAATGATATCGCTCTGCAAGTAATAATTTCACAGATAAATAGTGTTTGCATTGAATTTAAATGACACCATAGCTGCAGGAGTGACTTCCCCTGACAGGGAATGAACACTCAGGAGACAGGCAGAACTCAGATAAGTGGAAGATGTTTACACAGGTTGAAATCAATTAATGAAAGGATCATCCCCCGAGGCCAAGTTTGGAAGGGAGGTCCATGACACACTGTAACGTATACAGTAAAAAGCAGTATTTTTAAACACTTTCCGTATTACAATGGCCACATGCAACGTGGTTACAGTCCTTCCCTCCCTATACTGACACCCGATATTGTAGAACACCTAATCTTAGATGGACATCGCTATAGATAGCCCCAGCTGCCTATTGTTTCATGGCGTTTACAGGTGCGAAAATCGCCAGGCCTTGGGATCTCTCTGTGCATTTTATTTCCGCAGATTGCAAAATTAATTGCTGCAGTCCTATGGACCTCTCTCTGCCTTATTCACTATTCTCAAGAGTATGTAATTAGAAACTTCTTAAATGTTCTGAGCAACTTTACATAGTAACTATTTCTGACAATCAAAACCTGTCTGCTTCCCTGATAGCAGCTGTTGAAGTTAGCTGGGCTCTATCCTATAGCTGGTGTTTATTCATTCACTGGGACAATCATTCTTTCATTAAAGAAGGTCAGGGTTGGTAATTTTTCTGTATGCTGGCAGTCTTTTATCACTATCTGGAATATGACTGTCTGGAATGGCATACTTATGGACTTGGAGTAGGATTGTACAAAATGTTCTTTTGTTTTTCCTTAAGACTGAAACAGACTTGTTTATCTACCCTCCATTATTTGTGTTTTAATTCCAAGGCAGGCTGCTCAGGGCATCCCTACAGCAGCAAATCAACAAGGATTTCAGCATTAAAACAAAAATCAACATTCGCTACCATTAGAAAACAGTACCATGCAATATGCTTACGTCACTGAGACTTAATTCCACATTTAAAGCCGATTATACAGGATTTGATCAATGATTACATATTAGATATAAGTAACAATTCGTGTTAAAACTGGTCACTGTAAACATAAAATGATTAGAAGTGTCATATTGCTATCTGTTACATGTAGAATTGAACATTAATTATTGGAGTCTAAAACAATCAGGCGTATCTTCATTTGTAAGGCCGAATATTAATCCAATGATTTCTGTGAACATTCAAATTAGAAGGTATCAGTTATTTTCTATCAGTGTTGGATGAAGAATCATTGCTTGGTTTGTGGTTGTGTTGACCTGGAATAAAAGATCCATTTTCTTTGTAATATTTGCAATACGAAATAGTGACTTAAATTGAAATATGAATCTCACGATATTTGTTACAATACCTAAACTGAATTACTGTGTGATTGTTGAACTAACAATGAATTGGTAATCTGTTTTAGAACACTGACACATTAAGTGATTCAATATTTCCAAATGGGTTTGCTTTGTTATTGGATACATAATAATTAGTATCAGTGAACTGAGAATTAGAATGCTGGCATGATGTTTTGTAAAATACATTAGCTATGCAGTCATTATTGATCATTCAACATTCTCAGATACTTCTGCAATCTGTACTTGCTGACTCAGCTTTTCTTCTGTAGAAATACAATATATAATCCATGCAAATTTTTTTTAGTCATCAATATTCAGACATTTGTGTCAGCATTCCAAAAAAATAAATAGGCAACGAACATGGGTATCATAGCAAAAAACAGTCAGCAGCATTTACAGAGGAAATTTTTAAACATTGTCTCTGACTAAATACATGAAAAAGTTTAATGGGGGTTTGTTACAATGTGCTGAGCCGCAATTACATTTTTATCATGATGACTGGGGAACCCTATCAGAAAACTCGCCTATTTTTAGGAATTCCTTTATCTCAAAACATGCTACTTCCTTAGTCGTAAACAATGAAGTGTGTTGGGGTGGGAAAGATGTAGTGTGTAAAATTTAAGAAGGTATCTTGTATATATTTGAGATGTTGTGAAAGCGTGATGTTTGCTGTGGCTATTCATCTTGAGAACAATACAATACTGACAAAAGTAGTGAGGTGGCCTTGAATACCATCGTGTGGCTTTATGTGCAGTGATTACTTTTATTTCAAGAGCTTTGAGATATTTTCCATGATTTGTAAAATGATTAATAATTTTGTGACAAACGTCCACATGTGGTTATGAGCTGGATTTAAAGAATCCAATGTGTTGGTGTGAAAACCCTTCATTGTTGACATTTCCAAGAGAGGTGTATAATGCTCAGGCACTGGCTGGAAGTCAAGGTGGAAGAAAATCTGATTCATCCTGGAGCAGATTGATTCTAGCTGCTGTTTGACTGAGTTTAACTAATTTTGTATTTGTCCCGATTTCTCTGCCTATAGGTGAATTTAGAACGTCCAATTTCAGTCCAAGCGTCACTTCACATCACTGGAGATTTAAAATATAATTCACATATTGTGATAACAATGAATTTTCAATTAAAATTTGAGTTTTAACAAACAAAACGATTGAATGTTTTCTGGGAATTTACACTGACATTGATTAGATATTTATTAAGATAGATAAACTGAGAATTATAATCTAGTTGCAGGAATGTTAAATTGTTAAACCACAGACTTAGGAGTGTTTTTTTGAATGATTTGGAGGCGCCAGTGTTGGACTGGGCTGTACAAAGTTAAAAATCAAAAACCACCACGGCTATCGTCCAACAGGATTATTTTGCTGACCTAGCTCTCAGAGCACTGCTCCGTCATTTGGCAGAAACTAGTGCTTCCAAATAAACCTGTTGGACTATAGCCTGGTGTTGAGTAATTTTTAACTTTGTTTTTTGGAAGAAATGTTTTCTTTTATTCAAATATACAGGCCTTTCAAGAATTCTATCTAGCCTTCTGTGATTTGCTTTTACAGACCACTCATGTATAATTCATACAATTTTCACTGAAATCAGTACTTCAAATTTCCATCAGATTTAAGATGAAAATGAGTACCAATTAATGAGTACTTCCACGAATGGAAAATACAATAAATTCAATTTACCGAGGCAAGATTCAAGTTCGATCTGAATAAGCAAATAAACAATTTGAATGGAAAATATCTGAAAACGTTTACATTTAAATTTGAACGAAGTCAAATTACTTCTTTTTGAAATACATGGCCTGAAAACCTGTTTGAAAACATGAACAAATCAGGACTATCAACATGTCTTGCTGTCAGTGTCGTTGGCCAATTGTCACAAAGAATAAATACCACTTTCAGCAACAAGTATCATATGTAATTACTGAATTGAAAAATAAGGTGATAGCTCTTGTATTTATTCGCAAGAATGATAACCAGATGTTTACTGTAGTTATTGCACTCTGTAACAATAAGATCAAGATCAATGGCTGCTAGAATCATTGGCCACTCTGAATGAAGAATAGACACTGCTTTGAGCAACAAGTATCATGGATAATTACTGAACAGAAATTTCAGAGGACACCCATTGTATTTATTGGAGGGAATGATGACCAGATGGTTACTGTGGTGATTAATCTCAGGAACAATAAGACAAGTACTCAGATTATTTCCTGAACAGTAATATGATGGTCATGAAGATCATTGTGTGGCTTTATGTATCGTGCTTTGTGTGAGCATTGATTTCAATAACATTGTGATAGTATACAAGTGTGCAGCTGAGGTGAGTTGGCCATGCTAAATTGCCCATAATATTCACGGATGTTTAGGTTAGGTGTATTAGTTTTTGTTAGAGTGTTGCTGGAAAAGGACAGCAATGCATGCAGCATCGGAGGAACAGTAAAATCGACGTTTCGGGCAAAAGCCCTTCATTCGGAATGCAGCCTGTATTCCTGATAAAGGGCTTTTGCCCAAAACATCGATTTTAATGTTCCTTGGATGCTGCCTGAACTGCTGTGCTTTTCCAGCACCACTATAATCTAAACTCTGGTTTCTAGTATCTGCAGTCATTGTTTTTACCTAGGTTAGGTGAATTAGTCAGGGGAAATGTCGAGTAATCGAGCAAGGGTGTGTCTGGGTGGGTTACTCTTTGGATTGTCAGTGTGGATTGTTGGGCCAAATGGGATTCTATTTGGGATAGAATCTGTAGGGATTCTATGACTCTATGATTCTATGATTTTGGATTAAAAGGATAAGTGAGTGCTAAAGATACTACTTAACGTCAACAAAATCTTTAAGTTTAGCAAAGTGCATTGAAGCCATCATGCATGAAGTGAGATAAGTGAGTAAGAGAGCGTCAAATTAAATGTTCAAATGAAAACACGCTAATAGTTTCACAGCATATCAATCTTACATTCAATATGAAAAGGTGAATGGAAAATAAAAACAAATTCCTGACAATTCATGAATAACTAATAATTAGAACTTTAATTTGATCAATGCACATACCAGTATTTAGATGAATTGCAATGTTTCGTTACAAATGTAGATGATCAGCTGACCAATGAATAACATGAAGTTGCAATTGGTTATTTTGCTGAAGAGGAATTTCGACTGTTAATATTTTCCTCTTTATAATACCGGAGAATAAGGGTTTATGTGCTTGAAATGTTTGAATTCCACAAGGAGACTTCATAATGTTCCCATTCGGGAAGGGCAGGACCACAGTCACATGGTTACGGTGGCAACTCAAATGAAAATTAATCAAATGTTTCTTGTAATTATTTGAATGGGAATTAATTCCGTATTTCCTATGTGTAATGAACTGACAAATCGAATTAGTAATTTACAGTAATAATGTAACAAATCAATAACGACTTTCATTAAATATGAATCGCGTGATTATTCATGATAAGAAAAAAACCTAATCATTTGATCACTGTACATTAATGAACGAAACTCAATCTATAAAATATTTCCATATGTCCAATGCAGTGTGTCACAAAATGAAAAGAAAATGAATTTGTATTTGCAACATAAATGATTAGGAAAATAAATTAATTAGTCACTCAATGCGGCTATACGTCTGAAGACAACTTCCCTTCTTCCCAGAAATGTTCAACTTCCCAAAGTTTAAAATATCCTGTGATTATTTCATGAAACAATAAAGATGTTAGTTCCTTTTGTTGTACTTCAAACAGTCACAAGAATTTTAAATGATTTTGTTCCATGAAAAGTGATTAACTTGTATTGTGTTTATAAATACAGTAAACGTTAACATTGAAGTAAAACATAATTAAAACAATTCAACTGTTCCCACGATTAAAATAAAAATTGATATTCACAATGCCCACTGCAAAATCTTTGCTTTATTTAATTTATGAGCCATAAATTCGTAACCATAACCTGAACTATATTGAGCACTGATTAGATAATAGCAACAATTGAATTGTCAAAATTATATCATTTAATTTAAAAATACTGAGCATTAGGGCCAACTGCCCGCCCCTCTTCCGCGGTTACGTTTGGCCCCGGGTGTCCTTGGAGAAGGAGCACGCGGTGTCCACCAACACCCTGGAGTTGTTCAGGGAGAGGTGGGAGCCACAGGGAGTGGAGTGCATTATTTCCTCCTCCAACATTATTTTAATTTAGTCCCTACCCTCCTCTTCACTGTTTTGAACACACAGCACTGCCCTTTGATGTGAAGGGCAGTGCTTGTCACTGGCCACTCCAGTGTTTTCCTATCTCCCTGGACGTGGAATTTGAATAAAGATTCGTGCACCGTGTGGCTCTCACTGTGTCTCACACCTACACACAAACACCCTGGGTGCTGGGGAAAAATAAGCACTACCGCAGTTGGGCAGTTGTGTGGGGTTTGAAAAAAAACATAACCAGGAGATTGCCCTTTGATGAGAAGGGCTGTGCTTGTCACTGGCCACTTGGGTATTAAAAAAAAGAATACTGATAAATCTCAGTTGATTATTTAACTGAGCAATGTGGAGAAACGACCAGGAATTGTTCTGATGAAAATAATTGCAGTTCTCTGAATGCTTCACCTGAGATTACCACGATCATTCAAATGAGCAATCATCCGATATTTACAATGAGGCATCGAATGGGAAATCATTGGTTCCATTATGGGATCGTTCACCTGAAATGTAAATTGATTTTTATATTGTAGTGTTCGTACTCAGAAACAATTGATGCAATTAAAATGCGAATCACACTATATTTGTTACAATGACTAACTCCAATAACTGTGCAATTATTTTCATGGCAGTGACTGGAAAATTACGTTGTAATCTAAAAAAAAAGATTCAATATTTTAAAAGCACATTGTTTTGATGATGATTGGATTGGTAAAGATTGGTAAACTGAGAAATATAATATAGTAGCTAGCTTTATGATTCCGAAAAATGTGCCATTCAGTGATTATTCAGCAGAATTGCTTTTGGTTCAAAAATGCAGGATGACAAGAATTACATGTTTCCATCCATTGGTTTGCTTATTGAGATGTAGCTTTAATTTGCAACTTTTTGTTCACGAACAACGTTTAGACATTCATGTCAGACGTAGGGAGTAAATAACTAGATAGTGAAAGTGCACATTGTAGTGAACATAAGATACAGTGATCTTCCATAATTTTCTGATTATTGTACATCGATAAATAACTTGGGAGTAAACAATAATTAGAAATCAACATGTTCAAAGCAGTTTTTTTCTTATAACAAATTGAAATAAATCCTTATGCATTGCACATGGTTTGAAAACACATCAGTCAACAAAACACCAGTCAGAAATAAAATCATGGTCATAATAAGCATCGGTTCAAGATAATAAGACGCTTATGAAGAGTATTCTGCTCAACAGTAATTAGAGGACCTTGAACATCTTCATGTCGTTCTTGCAGAGAAAACTCTTTCATTATTCATAAAGAATTAATATCGTAAATATTTTGACATTTTTATCAGAACTAGGAAAAAAATGAAAAGCAATTCACATGATGATTTTCGTGAAAGAGAGTCAAAATAAATTAAATGTACAGTGCCACCTTTCAGTATTTTCTCTGCATAAGCGGATAAAGGTTTTTAATGCGCAAAGTCAACATGTTTTCACCTACAGTTGTACTAAGCCGAAATTAAGTTATTTTATTTTGCAATACTTCAACTGGAACCCTGATTGGCAAGCTGCTACGTATGTTGACGTTAGCATCCTCGGTCATTTGTAATAAAGCATGGTAATTGGTTTTAGCTAAATATTTTGTGTGCAATTACTGAACCAAAATGTAAGAAATCAAATGCATTTATTGGATGGAACTGGTCACCAAATGTTTATTGTGGCTTTTGGTATTAGGAACGATAAGATAATTAATCCGGTTTTTCTCCTGAGCAGTAATTAGATGACCAGGAAGACATTTGTGTGGCTGTATGCGCCCTATTGTGTGAGCATTGATTTCACTTACATTGAGATATTCTATTAATATCGGAAGGGATTACTAATCGCGTGTTAATTAAAGTCATATTTTATTTTTAAAAATTATGGGAATTCCTTTGCGAAACAATGATTTAGAGATGCCGGAGTTGGACTGGGGTGAGGAAAGTTAAAAATTACATGACACCAGGTTATAGTCCAACAGGTTTATTGGGAAGCATTAGCTTTCAAGGTACTGCCTCTTCCTCAGGCGATCTTCATCTCTTCATCTGCTCGGACTAGAGAATAAGGATTGGTGTGGAGGTGTTGAAATGCACAAAAATGATGTGTTAAATGTTTATTGAAACTCTTCTAGCTAGACATCACCTTCAACATATTGTCTAGTTTTCACCATTGTTAACAGTTAACCCGAGACTGCACCTTCAAAAAAAAAGGTTTTGCGTTTTACACATGAAAAAAGTGAAACTATCACTGTATTCTAATAGATGAAAGTCTTAACAGACATTCAATGTTTCAATGTATCATTTCAGTTACATCCCACAGGAAATTTCTACTATAAATTCTGTGTTACGATCGAGCCCTCCAATGTCACCTGATGAAGGAGCGTTGCTCCGAAAGCTAGTGTGCTTCCAATTAAACCTGTTGGACTATAACCTGGTGTTGTGTGATTTTTAACTTTGTACACCCCAGCCCAACACCCCGCATCTCCAAATCATGTCTATAATATAAGCCCTTCATCACTGGAATAAGTGAAGTGAAACATCTCTGAACTGCTTCCAGTATAATTATAACTTTTATACGGTAAGGAGACAAAATAACAACCTGACACCCCAGATGAGGTCATTTATTATTTTCTCAGTGTTGTGAGACTTTGGAAATCTATTCCTGCAGAGGATTGGAGGCAGAGATATTGAATATTTTTTAGGCACAGACGGAAGGTTCTTAGATAATAATGGAGTCAAGGATTATGGGGCAGGAATGTGCAGTGTGGGGGAAATGATGGCAGTAGTACAAAATGATACTGACTCAAAACACCCAGGAACATAATGCAAAACAAATGTTAACGTATATTTTAAAAATGCAAAAGTGACAGAATATTGTCCCAAAGGACCATGGGGCTGCTCTGTCATGAGAGAGAGACCACTCGTGGTGGTTCAACATGAGGGTCAGCACACCTAAGGTGTCAGGGTGAGGTTGAGAGAGCGTCCTCTTCATAGTAGCCTCTGTCAGTGTGGGAAATTGAACCTGCACTGGTGTTCTCCCTCTGCATCACAAACCAGCCATCCATCCAAATGAGCGGGAGACTGTGTAACTGTTACAGACAGAAACAGCCACAGACAAAGGGCAATAGAATCTTTCATAACAAGGGAAAAAGGCACAATTCAGATAACGGTCAAGATAACGGCGGAGGACAAAAATATTCTTGGCTCGAAATTGTATTTTATAATGAGACAAGTGTTTAGAAGCTGTCTTTGACTGAATAAAATAAGGTGAGATAAGTTAAATAACCAGAATACTAATTGTTATTGCTTACGGATAACCATAAGATAAGTGTAGATATTAGTCAGTCTGTGTAAAATGAGGTTATCATTACATAAAAGTAAACAACTGATGGAATATATTGTTTGGAATGTCCGTCCCCATGGGAAATGCCCTCGAAAGGCGCTTGAAGAAAACGGGGTAAAAATGCCTGAATGTCGTCTGGTCAGTGACAGGAAACCAGGGGGTTGAATAACTGAAAGTTCCTACGACATGGAGCTGAGAAAAACATCAAATAAGCCGCAATCTTATTATATGCTAGAGCACATTTGAAGGGTTGATTGCCGTCAAGATGGATTTTAATTGGATGTGATTTGAATAACATACATCTCTACTCTTTCCCATTATATGTTACATACTGGTGCATTGACATTTTCCTGAAACCGGAAATTACTTGGAACATTTTCTGGAACATCCCATAATCGACATTCTCCAGAATATTCTATCACCATGTGAGGGTTTTGGAAAGGCAAGAGAGAAAGAGAGAAAGAGAAAAGGCGCTGCGTGCAGCAGTGAGAGTGGTGGAGCATGAGCCTTGTTCGGGTGTAGATGCTATAACACATTTCAATAGTGTGCGGGAACAGAGAGAAGACGGTGACCCTTATCCTGGCAGAATGGGGAAAGTTATCGATGCCTGTCCTGTACTGTTGGACATTTCTTCAGACCACAGATCCTGCACTGAGCTGGGTGGTGAGCTGCCACCACTGTGCAGGTCAGCTCCAAACTGAGAAAGCTCAACCGTTTGCCAATTGGCCTTTTAAAGATGGTACCAGTGCCAGGGATCACATACTATCCATGGGGCATACAAGCGATGGTGTTTACCTCTAGCCATGAAGGGTGGGAGAATTATAGGGACACCGTGGGGTGGGGTGGGTAGTGAATGAGGTGAGTTCGATAAGGTAGCACCAGGAAACTAACTCGGCCTCGTACAGGTGATCCTTCAGTCACACTCAATGAAAATGGCACTGAGATAAATTATTATTAGTTTCTGGCCAATGAGTTGAAGAATCTGCTGACTCCACTCCGTTACAAAGCTGAAGAACAAATGATCACCCAAAACTTTCCATAATCCGAACTCACACCAATATCCCATTCACCCATCATTTCTGGGAATATTTACTCACTTTGCATAATGCTGTCAAAATATCTTCATTTCAGCATTCTGAAACCTATGATCTTCCATGAAATTGTCTCTCAATCTCCCTTTCCCTTTCCTTCCCCAAAATTATTTTGTTCGTTGATATTTAAATATATTTCCCCGCCATATCTCTCTGGCAGTGATGCTCACACCCACAGCACCCCCTTGTCATGGCACAATGGATATATGGGGCTGTAAATGCATGCACGCTGCACATCCTGTCAATTCCAGCATGGGCTGCAAGATTCCTGACTCTGGGCAGTGATGTACCACAGTGTTTCTGAGCAATGTACTGGGGTGGTGAAAACAGCTGCTTTGACGGTAGCTCTTCCAGTTTTACAGATCCATTCACTGCAAAGTTCTCCATACCGTACAGATTCCTTGTCCACGTCTATAAAGCAAGACACTGGTGTGGGCTGCATATCACCCCATACTGGACAGTGTTTCTGAATCAGTGCATCGGTGTGTACTGTACTGCTCCACGTGTTGAACAGATAGCTAGTGGACTGGAGAGAACTGTGCTATATTCCATCCTGGACTGATTGTTGGGTTGTACTCAACCTGGTCTGCACAGTGCTCCATGTTGAGTAGATATCTCATCTGGGCTTATACGGTCTGGTCTGGATCTGTGAGGTGGATTAACTATGCGATATAATTCTTGATAGAGTTATCACTCCTCCAGCATGGCGAATTCCGCTGTCCAATCCTGTGTTTCTGCAACATGTTGTTCATTAAGTAATTAGCCAATTAAAACGTGAATATCTGTCTTTTTTGTTATGCAACTGAACAAACACATCTCAAAATATATGCTGAAGATAGTCTTGACCAGAACATTTTCTTATTTTAAATAAAAATGTGAGGTGCTGTGTTTTAGATGCAATTCACTTAGTTAAAATATTCGACATGAAGCAAAACACAATTCATTCAACCACTGTCAACAAAACACAAAAAATCGGAGTAATAGATTGTTTATCTACTAAACAATAACTGTTCCTACATGGTAACATCCTATAAGCACACACTTGTCAAAGAACAAATTCAGGAAACAGATTGTTTCACATGTAGTTCTCCAATCCAGGAGGAAAGAACATCAAAAGACAATTCTGAGAGAAATCTCAGAGAGTGTAGCAGCTGGGAGAGATTTCCAGCCTTCCACTCCTGCTGAGACCCCAGCAATAACTGGGGGAAGGTAAAATGAAGAATCCTGTTTCTGTGACAGCTTGACCGTCACTCCAAAGGACTAGGCCGCAGCTGCAAGGACCGCAAGGAATGGACTGTATCTACGCTGTTTATGGAACTGTAGGAGCCTCTCAGAAATGTCTAACCCCACCTAAGCTGTAAAATGATGGTAAGATAAATATCAAAGTTAAATATAAATAACTAAAATGAAAGGATACAGCAGGCCTGGTTATCAGACACAGCCGGCCCTGGGAGCCCAACAATTCCGACCCTGCCAAAACATAGTAGGATCATCGAGCTATTGGATAGAAAGCGTCAGCTCTCTGCCTCACCTATAACCTTACAAGTGGAGATGATGCTATTAGCCCAATAGTCAGCGATGTCAACATCCCAACCAGTCCAAGTATTATTGTGACTTATAAGGATTTTAGTGAAAGAGTTAACTGGAGCTGTTTGTACAGTGACTGTGATTGATGTCAGTCATCGTGGATACTAGCTGTGACATTGAAGGGTTTCCCTCTTCTATTAGTAAGGGGCTTCCGTCAACCTGTTATTCCATATTATCAGGGGCAGCGTCATCCTCAAGATGATTCGACTCAGCAGCTACAGGGAGAGGGAGACGAAAAAAATCTTAGAACAACAGACTGGAATGTTCCAACAATGGATCAGAACCTGAGAGCATTAGACTGGAATGATCCAACAATGGATCAGAATCTGAGAGCATTAGACTGGAATGTTCCAACAATGGATAGTCGTTTATCCTTGGGTCTATACTTGGTTTCTCAGGATTGGGCATGGTTAGAATTGAGGATACGAGCTGTACTGATGATTATTCAGGCAGGTTGCCATCCTATCCTCGCTGTTGTTGGTGTTCCTGGTAAGCGTATCTCTGTCAATTCTATTAGCGATGGTGAAGGTTATTGCTATTTCTGTTATTTATATTTAACAAATACATAACCTGTTATCTTCAGTCACAAATTCCACTTCATTTCTATCGATTTCCGAATCCTCACTCATAAACTTCTAAGAAGGAACAAGTCTGTTCAGACCCTTGAGTTTTCCTTTTGCCCTGAACTGTTTTATGTCTCTATATTCTCTCTGTTATCAACTCTGCCTACACCCACCACTATAATATCCCCAGTTCCCAGCTGTGCCTCAGTGCTGTTGCAAAATAAGCTGTCATCTGCCCTCTTGTTAATTTCAGATTTCATGGCTTTTCTGACCACTCTTCCAGTTACAAAAATTTTTACTACAATCTCGTACTTGTCTCTCCAGTTATTTCATAATAGGGACCTCATATCTGAATAATAATGTCACTTGCCGTGTTATGACTCTAAAAGCATTGTTTAAAATTCTACCAGAACCAATGATAGAACTTAAAATCAAATGACAACAATTGGAAAGAAACCTCATTTTACAAACGACAATGATAAACCATCAGGATTTCTTTTATCATTTCACTGATAACATTTGGTAAAGAAACCAAGTGTGACAAAAAAAGGTTGAGTCCATATTGTCTTGACAAATGGTCTCGCAGTCAACCACAATTCGTGATGGATGACAAATACTGCCCTTGCCAGTGATGCGGACATCTCGTGAAACAACAGAATTAAAGTTGAATTAAACCAAGGAACTGTGGATGATGGAGATCTGAAATAAAATTCCCCAGCGTCAGAAAATATTGGAGAATCTCAGCAAGTATGGCAGCCTCTGTCAAGAGAAAAACAGATAAAGTTCCAAATCTATTGACCATATATCACAACTGAAAGCAACTGGGAAGTAATGTTATTTATATCAGGGACGGTCGGATGTGTGAGGGTGAAGTTAGTTGAATGGATGTCGAAATGCCCGGCGAGAAAGAGAGAGAGAGAGAAATGAAAAGCAAACATAGGAACTGCTGATGATGAACCAGAAGGAAAATAACATGGGACCTTATTCTAACATTTCCCCTTTTCCCATATTCCTGAATATCATGTGAATTTAGATGTGTCCCTGTTTACATTGAGTTATATTCCCTCTGTCTTTCTTCTCTGAGTGTGATGATCAATTCCATCGGCAATACTGGTGCCGCCCTTATAGTTGCTGAGATACAAAGGAATGGAATGTCACATTGTCAACTGATTTTTTTGGAGAAGGTAACTGTAACTGTAGGGCTGTGCAGAGATGTAACTGTTTTTTCCTGCTAAGACCAGAAACATTTTCAACACTGATTGGGTGCTCCGTGTGTGTGGGGATTTGGCTTGCTCCAGTAATTAAAGAGTAAAGAGACGTTCTGTGGACACTTTTCACTGGTTTGTGTTATCAGCTGCTGCATCCACTCAGAGAGACCCAAGGGTATGGTGACCCCACTCTGCAAGAGATATGAGCACTGCATTTACAGAGTGTTCTGGGTTCATGATAAACACATGGAATCGTGGCTACACAGAAGCGAAGCTCGATACACAGGGAGGACCAGGGCACTGCATGTTCCTACCAGGAATTTCCAGAACCATTTGGCTAAACTGGACCCTTTCCAAGTGTAAAATGTGAAACCAGCGTCTTTCAAAAATGAGGTGGCCACTGAGCTGTGTCCCCTCCTTCAAACTCACAGCAGGGACAGGACTGTGCTTACACTCACCATGAAGTGAACTAGAATGATTCTGGAACTTTCCAGGCAGAGTGGGTGACATATCAATCCCCATGAAGTGTATTTGATTGAGTCTGGTACTTTCCAGGCAGGAGTGAGTAACATATCCAGAGGGCAGTCCTCTGATATATCACGAGCTGATAGAAACCCATCTGCCTGCTGAGAGGATTACATTGGTTCTGTCTCCACAGAAGAAGGTGCAGAAACTAACTTTCAGAAATAGTAGGGAACAGGGGCCCTGGTGAAAATGAGGGGCTGCACGAAATTAGAATTAATGAAGAGTATGTCTTTGAAAATCTAATCGAATAGAAGACTGGTATGTTGCTGGAACTGATGAGCTACATCCCCTAGTATGGAGGAGGTGGCAACAGAGCTAGTGAAAGAATTACTGACTATTCGTCAAAGCTAGTGAGATTCTGGAAAGGATCCTGCAGACTGTAAAACAGCAATTGTAAACCTAAACATTTTAAACAGGACGGGGAGGGCAAGCAGAAAACGAAATAGCTTGATGTCAGCTGTGAGAAAAACATTGTAACCTTTTATAAGGAATGTGACAACTAGACATTTGGAAAGTAATGATATGATTTGGCAGAGTCAGCCTATATTCAGGAAAGGGAAATGATCTTTGATAAACCTGCTGTAATTTGTGGAGATTGTCCATTGTGACATCGAAAAGTGAAAACTAGTGGGAGTCGAGGATTTGAATTTTCAGAAAACGTTTGACACGGTTGAATACTGGTGAGTGGGGAATGTTAGAGGCCATCGGTAGGTAGGGGTGGAACATACAGAATGGATCCAAAATTGGATAATGTGCAAAATGAAGAGAGTAGTGTTTTTCTGTGGGTGGAAGGCTTGTGGGGTATCAGAAGGATCTGTACTTGGGCAATAGCTATTCGCAAGGTATAACATGATTCAGGTGGGAACAACAAATGTAATGATTCTCATTTAAGTTTATTAAATGGTGAGAGGTTGGGAAGTTCTGTTGTTGAAATGTACCTGGATGTCCTTGGTTATAAGTCACTTACAGAATTCAGATGGGACAGTAAATAATTATAACCAGAAATGATACTGGTCTTTCATGCAAAGCACTTGAAGCACTACAGCAAATATACCTTACTCAATGGTAGTGTTTTGTTGAAAGAGCATTTGGGGTATTATGTACAGACTGAGTCTACTTCATAAATAATGATCCTGGCGTGATGGTATCATCAGGAGAGAGAGCGGTAACTATGTAGTTAACCTGTAGCATTTTGAGAGAATACAACGGTGAAACTTGACGGTTATGGACAGACACTCATTTTGTCCCAAGCAGCCAATGATAAGGTGAGAAATTTCGTACTTTTCGTAGGATGCTCGATTCCCAATAGTTTACGTGTCAGTGCATAGACCTCATTTCGATTAACAGAGAGGTACAGGGTCCGAAAGAAGTTTGAACACTGTGCAGTTAACGTGTGACCCTCCACTCAACGTTACATTGACCATAATCCTGTCAGCAGCCACAATACCTTCATTCTGAAACAGTTAGCCATTCCCCAACAGCTTCTGATTTCCAGAGAGAACATAGGTCTGCTCTCGCAGCGACGAAGATGCTTTTGAGACTTTATTTGTAAAAAGGCTTCATTCCCACTGCCAGAAAGGCATGCTAACATAACCCTGATGCACTCCGAATAATGAAGCCACCAGGAATACCATTGAACAGTCCATCTGTGCAGTTCCTGCTCCTTTTGTTTGTTATGCTGAAGAATCTCTGACACTTTCCTGTTCCTGCGTTAGTGTCTTGAGAAGGTGAATGGCCTCTTCCTGTTCCTTAGTAAGCGACTCTAGGTGCGAAATGGTCACTTGCTGATCCCGTGTAAGTGATGTGTGGGAGTGAGCAGACTCCTTGTCTTCCTGTGTAAAGGCAGGAGGGATTGAATGGGCTATCCCTCTTCTTGTCCAGTAGTTTTGATGGGCCGAATGATTTTCCCATATTCCTGTGAAGCCAGATTGAGGTACTGAGTGAACGCCTCCTTTTACTGTGGAAATGAGCAGCGCGGTTTCATGAATGTTACCGACAGTTTAACAGCACAAGCTTGAACGTTGTCTGAGTCTTGTTGCACATGGACACAGACTGCATCAGGAGGTCAAGAATGACGAAGCTTTCTGAGTATTGTGTAACGTACAGTAAATATCCCCACTTCTGATCGATGTGGGCTCAATGGGATGAATGGCTTCCTTCCTCACAGCAGGGATTCCCTGCTGACAACTGGGGATGCCTGGGCTGAGGTAGCTACCCTGAGGATCTCCTGCAGAGACGTCCCACGGCTGAGATGATTGATGTCCACCGATGATAAACATGTTCCATTGTGTTGTGGATGAATCCAAACACTGCAGAGTTTGCAATGGATTCTGATGAAGTGTAATTTTGCTCAGGCTCCTTGATGTTAAAAACTGCCTTGATATCAGGGCCAGTCGTTCTATTGCTCATATCAATCGGGCATCGTGTAGGAACAGGCAGTGATTTCTTCAAACAGGGGTTAGTGAATGTCACGAATTCTCTATTCCAGAGAGTCAAGGGAGCTAGAGCAGTAAGTGGCCTCCAACTGCATCTGTCTAGCAGGTTGGTGGGTCTGAAAGAACATCAGAACAGCAGCAGGGTTATATCGTTAGACACTATGAACATTCTCCAGGCATTACGATTGTGTCTGATCAGGTTGTGGTCTCAGCCACACTTTCCTGTCTGTATCCGATCATCTGTGACTCACTTCTCTGTCAAACATTTAACTAACTCAGCTTTGGATAAATGTGAGCAAAGAGGCACCACATACCTCTGGAGAAGAGAATTCCCACTCAAATGGTCCTTTTAGAATTTCTCCTCATCTCCCTTATAGTGTCATGCAGCACGGAGACCTGTCCACATAGCTCAGACATCCCAATCTGATCTAGTCCTACTTGCCAGGATTAGGCCCATATTCTTCTAAATCCTTCCTATTAATATGCATACCCAGATGCCTTTTTAATGTTGTAACTGTACCAGCCTCCATCACTTTCTCTGAGAGCTCATTCAATACACACTACACAAACTGAAAACATTGACCCTTTGCTATCTTTCTTCTCTCACCTAAAGTCTTTTTCCTATAGTTTTGGACTCTTCTAACGTGGGAAAAATATCTTGGCTATTCAGATTATCCACGTTCCTCATGATTTTATAAACCTCTATAATGTCACGTCTCAGCCTCCGATGCTCCAGAGTAAACAAGCCCCAGTCTGTCCAACCTCTCACTGTAGCCTAATCCCTCCATGCCCGGCAATATCCTTGTACATCTTTTCTGTGCCCTCTCAAGTTTAACAACATCCTTCCTGTAGGAGAGCGAACTGAATTAAACGCAGTATTCTCAATCTGGCCTCAGCAACATCCTCCCAGTCGCAACATAATCTCCCAACTCCCATACTCAATGGACTGATCAATGAAAGCAAGGATATGAAACCACCTTCACCATGACCTTCACCACCCTGTCTACCTGCGACTTCACTTTCAAAGATCTATGATTGTGGGCTCTTTTGTTCAATAACGCTCCCCATGTCCTCACCATTAATTGTATATGTCTTGCCCTATTTTACCTTACCAAATGCAATACTTCACATTTATCTAAGTTTAACTCCATCTATCACTCCTTGGCCCATGGCCCATCTGACCAAGGTCTCATTGTACTCTGGGGTAAAACTTGCTGGCCACTGCACCTCCAATTTTAATGTCATGTGTAAACATAACAAACGGGAAAATATTCACATTCAAATCATTTATATAAATAATGAAAAGCAGTGGATTCAGTACGGCTCTTTGTGGCACATCTCTGGTCATAGACCTCCATTCTGAAAAAATATTTCTTTGCCACCTCTGTCTCCTACCTTCACTCTAATTTTGTCGTCAATTGGCTAGCTTATCTTGGATTTATTTATGACATAACTGTACTAACTTGTCTGCCATGTGGGATCCTGTCGACTGCCTTGCTAAATCTATATGGACAGCGTCGACCACACTGTCATCTTCAATCTTCTTTGTCACCTCTTCACAAAATGCAATCAGCTTTGTTAGAAATGATTCCCCATGCACAAAGCCATGTTGGCTATCCTTCTTCAGTTGCATTTGCAAATACATGGAAATCCTGCCCCTCTCAATGCTCTCCAACAATGTGACCACCAATGACGTTAGGCTCACTGATCTATAGTTCAGGTCACTATTCCATTTCCTCGTCCCATGCTTCCGCTGCTCAGTGCAAATGTTAATGTAACCGGGTTGGTGATATGATCAAGAATATAGGTCTCACACTGTGTGAGGATTAGGAACGAATCAGGCAGGATTCTTTAATCTGCTAAAATTAACAAGTTTATGACCGAAACAAAGTTACTCAAACTAAGATGGAAAGATGAATGACCAATAGTTTGACTACTGCAAATCTCTGCGTCGATCTTTCCCTCTCTAAAAATACTGACACATGCACACGTTTGATGACAAACGGAAAAATATAATCTGTGCAGAACGTTACCTTGAATGAACTGTGCCCAAATATTAATTGAACTAATGGTGAAAGGAAACATGAGTGATAGTTCCAAACATCAATCAGCTTATGAAGCTACTCTGCTCTTACAAGCTACTGCTAATGGGATAACTTCCTGGAACAATTGGATTTAGTTGGATTGGCGTTACTTCAGGCAGTGGGGCGATTCCAATCAATCCTCGACAGGAATCCTCCATGAGTGGTAAAGATGATTGAGGAGTTTTCAGCTCAAACACATTGCTGGGAAGAGGAACTGAGACAGAGAGGGAGCAACAGGCTGTTACTTCTCAGGAACGATGCATTTCCTCCCTCTCTGAGTTGAATCACACAATAACGTTATCCGGCCCCAAACTGAACCAAATGAAGTCTATTTGAACAGTGTCTGAACTGTACGACTCCATCACATTCCCTGCTCCATGTAGGTACCTCACTGCTGCTGTTGGACGCCTAGCCATTTCTTTTGGAACAAATAACGCCACTAGGCCTCAAAAGGCCTCCGCTTCTTCCTTTCCCGCCGGACCAACCACTACCCATCCACTGACACCCTCGTTCGACTGACTGAACTGGTCCTCACTCCGAACAACTTGTCTTTCCAATCCTCCCACTTTCTCCAAACCAAAGGAATAGCCATGGGCACTCGCATGGGCCCCAGCTATGCCTGCCTCTTCATCGGATATGTGGAAGAGTCCAGCTACACTGGCATCACCCCCCCCCCACCTTTTCCTCCGCTACATCGACGACTGTATCGGCGCTACCTCGTGCTCCCACGAGGATGTTGAACAGTTCGTCCACTTTACTAACACCTTCCACCCCAACCTCAAATTTACCTGGACCGTCGCAGACTCCTTCATCTCCTTCCTAGACCTCTCCATTTCTATCTCGGACGACCGACTCAACCCGGATGTTTACTATAAACCGACCGACTCCCACAGCTACCTAGATTACAACTCCTCCCACCCTGCCCCTGTAAAAACACCATCCAATATTCCCAATTTCTTCGCCTCCGCCGCATCTGCTCCCAGGACCAATTCCAATACCAAACAACCCAGATGACCTTCTTCTTCAAAGACCGCAATTTCCCCTCAGACGTGATTGACGATGCTCACCACCACATTTCCCCCACTTCCCGCTCCTCCGCCCTTGAACGCCGCCCCTCCAATCGCCATCAGGACAGAGCCCCACTGGTCCTCACCTACCAATCCAACAACCTCAAGATACATTGTATCATCCTTCGTCATTTCCGCAAACTCCAAACAGACCCCACCACCAGGGATATATTTCCTTCCCCTCCCCTACCAGTGTTCCGGAAAGATCACTCCCTCCGCGACTCCCTCGTCAGTTCCACACCCACAACCAACCCAACCTGCACTCCATGCACCTTCCCCTGCCACCGCAAGAAATGCAAACTTGCGCCCACACCTCTCCCCTCACTTCCCTCCAAGGCCCCAAGGGATCCACTCATATCCATCATAGATACACCTGCATCTGCACACACCTCATTTAATGCATTCGCTGCACCCGATGTGGCCTCCTCTACATTGGGGAGACAGGTCGCCTCCTTGCAGAACCTTTCAGAGAACATCTCTGGGATACCCGCACCAACCAACCCAACCGCCCCGTGGCTGAACACTTTAACTCCCCCTCCCACTCCGCCAAGGACATTCAGGTCCTTGGCCTTCTCCATCGCCAGACCATAGCAACACGGCGCCTGGAGGAAGAGCGCCTAGGAACCCTCCAACTACAAGGGATGAATGCTGATTTCTCCTTTTTTCTCATTTCCCCTCTCCCACCTTTTCTCAGTCCCAACCGTCGCACTCAGCACCGCCTTCTTGACCTGAAATCTTCTTCCCGATCTGTCCGCCCCCACCCCCTCTCCGGCCTATCACCCTCACCTGAACCTCCTTCCACCTATCCCATTCCCAACGCCCCTCCCCCAAGTCCCTCCTCCCTACCTTTTATCTTAGCCTGCTTGACACACCCTCCTCATGCCTGAAACGTCGATTCTCCTGCACATTGGATGCTGCCTGACCTGCTTCGCTTTTCCAGCAAAAGGTATTTTTCCTGGCGTAAGGGAGTCCAGAACTAGACGGCATAGGTTTAGGGTGAGAAGTGAAATATATAAAAGAGACCTCACAGGCAACTTTTTCATGCAGAGGGTGGTACGTGTATGGAATGATTCATGAGAGCAAGTGGTGGAAGCTCGTACAACTGAAACATTTGAAAGGCATCTGCATGGGTATATCAGTAGGAGGGCTTTGGAGCGATATGGCATGTGGGACTAGTTTGGGTTGGGATATGTGGCCAGTATGGAGTTAGGCCGAGATTTCTGTTTCCATGCTGTACATCACTAGGACTCTAGGACTCTATGGCCCAGTCTTCACTGTTCACTGGGGATGAGAATACCACAGACAGTACAACTCTAAGGAGATAGGAACATCCTTCTCTCAATCATAAATGGGGAAACATTTAATTGTAAAAGTGTATGAACCTCACAGCAAGTCGGCTTCCATATTTTTTTTAAAATGAGGGCACAACCAATAGGCAAGACATAGACCATTAAGCCCCTCAAACCTATCCCACATTCCCATTGGCTACATTCAGTAAAGTATTTATCAAACGCAGCCTCCACTGCTCCCTTGGTCAGCCATTTCAGATAGCGTAAACCATAGAGCGCATGAAATTGGTGAAGAACTAGATTGTTTCAGTCAACAAGTCTGATCTGCTGTTCAAGAAGGGCTGACATGTTTCTCAACAAATTTATCCCGCTTTCTCACTGTTATCTTGATCCATGTATCAGTCAGAATATATCTATCTGTGTCTGTGCTCTATGTCTGTATGCATGTGTGTGTTTCAGTTAATTGGCAGGAGGCAGAGGGTAGTGGAGGAAAGGTGACTTTTGGACTGGAGGCCTGTGACCAGTGGCATTCCAAACGGATTGCTGCTGGATCCACTTTTGCTTGTCATTTACATCAATTATTTAGATGAGAATTATACAATGTATGGTGAGCAAATTTACAGACGACAAAAAGATTAGTTATATAGTGAAAGGTGAAGAAGATTACATAAGATTACAACGAGATCATGCTTAATTGCTCAATGTATCATAGAAATGTACAGCACAGAAATGAACGCTCCGGTCAAACTCATTCGTGCCAACCAGATGTTGTAAGTTAACTTAGTTTCATTTTTCAGCATTTGTACCATATCGCTTTTAACCCTTCCAATTCATGTCCCCATCCAGATGCGTTTTAAATGATGCAATTGTACCATCCTCTGCCACTTCGTCTGGCAGCTCGTTGCATACATATACCGACTTCTGTATGGAAATGGTCGCCTTAGGTCTCTTTTATATCTTGTACATCTCATCTTAAATCTATTTCCCATCGTTTTGGACATCTCTACACTGGGGAAAAAACCCGGAATATTCACCTTATCCATCGTCTTCATGATTTTACGAAACTTTAGAATGTGCAAAATTGACTCCAATCAACATGAATGGCTGTGTTTTCAGTAAACCTTAGGCCTAAATTTTGAAATTCAATACTGACTCCTCTTCCTTCTTCATCACATCAGAATTCTAAATTCATTTTAACAACTTGTTCAGCCACATTATGAAACACCTCTGTGGGATTTGAATAAAAACTTATGGGCTCAGAGGTAGACATACTACCAAAATTTGGCAACAATCCCTGAAGCTGCAACATTATTCTTCTGTGTGTTTGTTCATCAGACACTTTTGAAATACTGTGGCATACTTCTGTGACAGTCAGGTCTTGAATCCAGGCATTCTGGTCCAGAGTGACAGACACTACCACGCAAGTTCATGTATTGGAATCTAACCCAGAGCTCTGGCTCAGAGGTATGGGCGTTACTCACTATACAAGTCTGAAACCATGCCCAGATTTTGGTTCACATTTTAAATGTCAGCTTTCAGCTCGGTGTGGATTCATTAAAATTTGGTTCACTTCACTGACTCACACAGTTAAATGAATTACATTGTTAAACAGGTGAAATGTACTCACTTCAACTCTAGATTGTTGAGTTTGTGTGTGCTGCCTTCGAGATAAACTATGAAGATCTTTAATTGCTTGGCTATGGTTTCCACCTGAAGTGGCTATTATCTGACATCTGCAATATGAGGGAGAAAGCATCCTGCAGACACACTCTGCACTATAAAGGTTCTGGGATAGACATTTATTACTGAACACCAGAGACGAAGAAAGAGCATACTTTCTGGATCAAAAACACCAATCACTCTTTCCTGCTTCGAATGTGCGGCTGCTCTCTTCTTAAAACCACGAAGGAATCCAAGGCAGCTGATTACTGTCCAGCCTTTCTTCCCCAGTACTATCAGTCACTGGACTGAGGAGTGGCAGATGGAGTTTAATTTCAATAATTACAATGTATCACAATTTGAGAAAACAAACAAGGAGAGGACATCTACAATTAAATGCCGAGCCATTGGTAGTATTGTAGAACAGAGATATCTAGGGTTCTGTTTTTATTGAAGTTTGTACCATGTGTAGGCACGGTGGTTATGAAGGCGTTTGGTTTGCTAGCCTTCATTGCTCAGACCTTTGAGTACAGGAGCTGGAACATTATCTTCAGGTTGCATGGACATTCGTGAGGTCTCTCCTGAAGTACTGTGTAGTTATGGACACCCAGTTACATTGAGGATATTATTAAACTGGAGAGGGTTCAGAAAGGATTTGTCAGTCTGTTGTTGGGAATGGAGTGTTTAAGGACAGGCTCGATGGACTGGGACCTTTGCCACTGCAGCGTCGAAGGTTGAGGCATTATCAAACTTAAAGAGGTTTATAAAACATTTAGGGGTATCGATAATGTTGAATGGAAGGTGCCCTTTCCTTACAGTGGTGGATTTCAAGACTAGGGGATAATTTTAAGATGACAGGAGAAAGGTTGACTGAAGACAAAGTGTCATAAAGCTACCCAGCTCTACCCAACCTGTCCCTGCCAAACAGATGACCTACATTAGTGTAGTTCAATTTGCCAGCATTTGGCCTATATCCCCCGAAACACTTCCTATTCACGTGCCCATCCAGATGACTTTTAAATGTTGTAATTGTCCCAGCCTGCACAACTTCCTCTGACAGCTCGTTATAGATAAAACACCCTCTCTTTGAAAGCGTTGCCCCTTACACCACTTTTAAGTCTTGCCCCTCTGAACTTCAACCTATGTCCTCTAGCTTTGGACCATGTTACCCTGGAGAAAAGACCTTGGCTATTGACACTACCCATTCCCCTTGTGAGTATATAAACCTCTATGATCACAATTCAACCGCTGATGCTTCAGGGAAAATAATCCCGGCATATTAAGCCTCTCTATAAATCTCAAAACATCCAACCCTGGCAATATCTTTGTAAATCTTTTCTGAATTCTTTCACGATTCACACATCTTTCCTCGAATAACGGATCCATAATTGCAAGAAGTATTAAACAGTGGCCTAACCAATTTCCTGTACAGCTGCAAAATGACCTTCCAACTCCTACATTCAATGCACTGTCCAACAACGACAAGCATATCAAACACCTCAAAGCTGGCTAGAAGATTTGTTGCTCGGATGCTCGTTGTTGTGGTTCTGTTCGCCGAGCTGGGAATTTGTGTTGCAGACGTTTCATCCCCTGTCTAGTGACATCCTCAGTGCTTGGGAGCCTCCTGTGAAGCGCATCTGTGATCTTTCCTCCGACATTTATAGTGGTTTGAATCTGCCGCTTCCACTTGTCATATCCAGCAGTCCGTTGCAGTGGCCGGTATATTTGGTCCAGGTCGACGTGCTTGTTGATTGAGTCTGCGGACGAGTGCCATGCATCGAGGAATTCCCTGGCTGTTCTCTGTTTGGCTTGTCCTATAATACTAGTATTGTCCCATTTGAAGTGATGTTGCTTGTCATCTGTGTGTGTGGCTACTAAGGATAGCTGGTTGTGTCGTTTCGTGGCTAGTTGGTGTTCATGGATGAAGATCGTTAGCTGTCTTCCTGTTTGTACTATGTAGTGTTTTGTGCAGTGCTTGCATGGAATTTTGTACACTACATAATTGAGTCAGAGTTCTGGGTGGAGTACAGTTTGTATGAAGCATCCAGGAGAGTTGTCTTGAGCAGTATGTCAATAGTCCGACGAGAGAAGTGGCCATATTGGACCTGGTACTGGGAACGAGCCAGGACAAGTTGTAGAAGTTGCGTTGGGGGATTTCTTTTGGAACAGTGACCACAATTCCGTAAGTTTCAGAATACTTGTAAATAAAGAAGAGAGTGGTCCTCAGGGAAGTGTGCGAAACTGGGCCAAAGCCAATTATTTCAAAATTAGTCAGGAGCTGGGAAATGTGGAATGGGGACAGCTATTTGAAGGCAAGTGCACATTTTGAGATGTGGGAGGCTTTCAAAGATAGGCTAAAGATAGTATAGGATAGGCATGTCCAGTTGAAGGCAAAGGATAGGAAGGGCAAGATTCGTGAACCGTGGATGACAGCAGAAATTGTACGACTAGCCAAGAGGAAAAGGGAAGCACACATAAGATCTAGGCATCTGAGAACAGAACGGATCCTGGAGGAATATCGGAAGCGTAGGATAAGTCTTAAACAAGGAATCAAGCGGGCGAAAAGGGGTAATGAAATAGCTTAAGGAAAATAGCTTTAGCAAGCAGAATTAAGGAAAATCCTAAAGCATTTTGTTCTTATATAAGAAGCAAGTCGGTAACTAGTGAAAGGATTAGTCCACTAAAAGACAATGAAGGAAGGCTGTGTGCCGAACCTGAGAGTGTTCACTGAGGAGAGGAACATGATGAATCTTGAGAATAAGATAGACGTTTGATTAGTCTCGATCATGTTATCATAAGCAGGGAAGATGTGTTGGGTATGCTAGAGGCTATTAAGGTGGACAAATCCCTAGGGCCAAATGGGATCTGTTCCAGGTTGTTGAGGGAGGCGAGAGAGGAAATAACTGAGGCCCAGAAAGATATCTTTGTGGCATCCTTTAATACAAGCGTGGTGCCAGAGGACGAGAGAGTAGATTAAGTTGTACCCCTGTATAAGAAGGGTAATAGGGATATTCTGGGTAACTACAGACCAGTGAACCTGACGTCAGTGGTGGGGAATGTGCTCGAGAGAGTACTAAGAGATAGGATCTATTTATATTTCGTAAAGAATAAGCTTATCAGTGATAGGCAACATGGTTTTGTGCAGGCGAGATTGTGCCTTACCAACTAAATAGATTTCTTCGAGAAAGTAACCAAGTTGTTAGATGAAGGAAGAGCTGTTGATGTCATATGCATGGAGTTTAGTAAAGCGTTTGGTAAAGTTTCCCATTGTAGACTAATGGAGAAAGTGAAGTCACATGGTGTGCAGCTCGGTGGAAAAAGAACTGGTTGAGCAACAGGAGACAGAGAATAGTAGTTGAAGGGAATTTCTCGAAATGGAGAAAGGTGACCAGCGGTGTTCCACATGAGCTCAGTGCTGGGACCATGTTGTTTGTAATATACATAAATGATCCAGAAGAGGGCATGATCATCAGGTTTGCAGATGACACAAAGATTAGCAGAAAACATAAGAGACTGTCAGAGAATACAAGAGGATATAGATAGACTGGGGAGTTGGGCAGAAAAGTGGCAGATAAAGTTCATTCCAGGTAAATGTGAGGTGATGCATTTTGGCAAGTCTAATTCTAGAGTGAATTATACAATGAATGGAAGAGCCTTGGGAAAGGTTTATGGGTAAAGAGATCTGGGAAAACAGGTCCATTGTACCCTGAAGGTTGCTGCACAGGTGGATAGAGTGGTCAAGAAGGCATATAGTACGCTTGCCTTCATTGGACAGGATATTGAGTATAAGAGCTGGCAAGTCATGTTAAAATTTTACAAGACATTGGTTCTGCCGCATTTAGAATATTGTGTACATTTCTCGCCGCCACAATACCAAAAGGATGTGGACGCTTTGGAGAGGGTGTAGAGAAGGTTTACGAGGATGTTGCCTAGTATGGGAGGAGCTAGCTATGAAGAGAGGTTTAGTAGGTTAGGTTTATGTTCACTAGAAAAAAAGAGAGTGAGGGGGGAACTGATTGAGGTTTACAAAATCGTGAAGGGCATAGACAGGCTGGATAGAGACAAGCTTTTTTCCCAGGGTGAAGGATTCAATCAACAGAGATCATGCTTTCAAGATGAGAGGTGGAAAGTTTAAGTGGGATACACGCGGCAAGTTCTTCACACAGAGGGCGTTTGGAACGCATTGCCAGCAGAGGTGGTAGAGGCAGGCACGGTAGATTAAGTTAAGGTGCGTCTAGATAGATGCATGAGTAGGTGGGGAGCAGAGGGATACAAATGCTTAGAAATTGACTCACAGGTTTGGACAGTACATTTGGATCGGCTCAGGCTTGAAGGGCCGAAGAGACTGTTCCTGGGCTGCAAATTTTCTTTATTCTTCTTCTTTGTCCTTTGTAAGTGTTCATGTGTGGGAGTGTGGGTGTCTGTGTGTGTATGGGGGGGGGGGGGAGTGTGGGTGTCTTCGTCGGTGGGAAGTGTGGCTGTCTGTGTCTTTGTGCATGTGTCGGTATGTGTGTTTGTCTCTCTGTCTGTCTGTGTGTTTCTGTGTCTGTCTGTGTGTGATTTTCTGCGTCTGTGTGTGTGTGTTTCTGCGTCCATGTGTGTGCATGTGTGTGTCTGTGTTGAAAGAGTGTGGTGCTGAAAAACCGCAACCATTCACGCAGAATCCTAGGAGCAGCAGAGTTGAAATATCGAGCATAATCGCTTCATTAGAAAAGAGGCTTGTGGGCCAAGGGGACTGAAGGATAAATGTGAGGGTGTGGTGCTGGGGGCAAGGTAGCTGGGAAGGTGTTTCAGAGTCTCCACACGAGGCATCCCAGTCCTCTCGGGCTCACACCAGTGTCTTCCCCGCATGAGGGGGGAGGGTAGGGAATGGATATCGGGCAGTCCACCATCCAGCTTGGCCCTTTCTGTCCTATTCCAGGCTGTTTCTCCTGGAATGGGAGAAAGGGAGGGAGGGAGAGTGGGAGTGGGTAGCCCTGCTGTTAGTCTGGTGCAGGTGGGGTGGTGTCCAGAGGGATTCGATCCACAGTGTTATGTCCATGCAGTGTTATTTGTATGGGAAGTAAACTGGAGCGAGAGAGAGAGAAAGAGAGAGAGAGAGAGAGAGAGAGAGAGAGAGACTGCATGCAGTAGTGAGAGTGGTGAAGCATGAGCCTTGTTCGGGGGTAGACGCTATAACAGATATACAGTGGGTTTGCGGGAGCAGAGAATATGGTGAGCCTTATCCTGATTGTTGTGGTTCTGTTCGCCGAGCTGGGAATTTGTGTTGCTCTTGATAGAGCGGGGAAGGTTATTGATGCTTGTTCTTTATTGCTGGACATTTCTTCAGATTGCAGATACTGCTCTGAGCTGGGTGGGGAGCTCAGACCATGCTCACACCAATATCCTGTTCACCCATCATTCCTGGGAACATCGCCCCATGGTGCAAGATACGGTAGAAATTTCTTCATTTCAGCATTCTGGAACCATGCACACATCCTTCCATGACACTGTCTCTCAATCTCACTCACTCGGTCTATTCCACAAACCCCCTCCCATTTGTTGATACATTGAACTGATTTCCCCGCCATCTCTCTCTGGCAGTGATGTTCACACCCACAACACCCCCATGTCATGGCACAAGGGAGATATGGAGCTGTCATTGGATGGGAGCTGCACATTCTGCACTTCCAGCATGGGCAGCAAGTTTCCCCTCACTGGGCAGTGATCTCACACAGTGTTACTGAGCAATGTACTAGGGTGATGGACACAATTCCACACCCTGGTCACATAGCTTATCTGGGTTTATAGATCAATGCACTGCTATAATGTGCAGTGTTCCGCTCTGGACTGATTGCAGGGTGGGGTTCAGCAGTACAGTAGCCTGGTCTGCACAGTGTGCCATGCTGAACTGATATCTCCTCGGAGTTTATAGTGTCTGGTCTGGTTCTGTGAGGTGGATTGAGAACGTGATATAACTGATCCTTTCAGTTTATATGGCAATGCCTTTATTTTTGTTCGCAACCATGTGATTGGACCCTCCAAATTCTGACTCCGCCAGCCAGTCCCATTCTTCAGTCTAACTCCATAGTTCAGCAACATGTTGCCCCATGAGTAATTGTCCAGTTTCAATGTGAATAACTATTCTGTCTATTTCCCTGGCCTTTGGCCTTGCTCATCCTGGAGCATCGGAATTCACCGCAATAAACCTCAGTAAGCTCACTCCTGAGAACCAACGCTCCAGGGAACATAGTCCCAGCCCATTCATACTCTCCATCACTCGCCACCACCACCCTGCACAACTCTGTCAATATACTTGGAAATCTTTTCTGCATACTTTCAAGTTTAACAACATGTTTCCTGGAGCAGTGTGAACAGCATTAAAGGCAGTATTACTAAAGTGACTAAAACTAGCGAAAGTGAGTATTGGAGATGTGAGAGATTGTGAGTGTGAAAATGTCGAAGTTTCCAGCTCCTCGAATGCTACCTGACCCGCTGTGTTTTTCCTGCACCATTCTTTGAACCCAGTATATATCCCAGATGGCCTCCTTCTTCAAAGACAGCAATTTACCCTCCTGCATGGTCGACAATGCCATCCGCTGCATCTCATCCACTTCCCAAACCTCCGCCTTCGAATCCCACCCCTCCAAACTCAACAGGAAAAGAACACCCCATTTCTTACCTTCCATTCCACCAAACCTCCAGATACAACGCATTATCCTCCCCCGTGTGCGCCACCTACAAACAGACCCCACTACCATGGATATATTCCCCCCTTCCCACCCTGATCTGCTTCCAATAAAGAACATTCCCATCGTGACTCCTTTGTCAGGTCCACACCACCCACCAACACAGCATTCACTCCTGGCACCTTCCACTGCCACCGCATGAATTGGAAAACCAGGACCCTAACCTTTGTCCGAGACCCCAAAGGATCCTTGCACATCCTTCAGAGTTTTACCTGCACTTACACAAGTCACCTACAGTATCCATTGCTCCTGTCGTCTCCTCGACATTGGGG
Source organism: Chiloscyllium punctatum (assembly GCF_047496795.1). NCBI lineage: Eukaryota > Metazoa > Chordata > Chondrichthyes > Orectolobiformes > Hemiscylliidae > Chiloscyllium > Chiloscyllium punctatum. Next base: position 20,473,841 of record NC_092788.1, on the reverse strand, counting down.
AGATAGAATGCCAACATGTGGAAAACTTCAGGGAATATCTCTGGGACAACGGCACCAACAAACCTCACCACCCCGTGGCTGAACACTTTAACTCCCCCTCCCATTCCGCCATAGACATTCAGGTCCTGGGCAACCTCCACCACCGAACCTTAACCATCCAATGCCTGGTGGAAGAAATACTGATCTTCTGCCTTGGGACGCTGGAACCACATGGGGTCAATGTGGATTTCACCAGTTTCCTCATTTCCCCTCCCCCCACCTTATCCTAGATCTACCCTACCAATCCAGCAGTCATGACCTGTCTTACCTGTACATCTTCGTTCTCCCCATCCACTCCACCTTCCTCTCCGACATTTTATCTCCAACACCAACTTCATCGCCCTATCACATTCTCAGCTACCTTCGCCTAGCACCATCCCCTTCCCATTTATCTCTCAGTACCCTTGGGCCACAAACAGTATTCCTGATGAAAAGTTTACACAAGAAATGTCAATGCTCCTACAATGCTGCTTGACAGCCTGTGCTTTCCCAGCACCACGTTCTCGACTCTGATCTCCAGCATCTGCAATCCTAATTTTGTCGCTTGAGTTAATGCATCCCATAATTTCCCCACCAGACATCTTATTAGCTTTTCTGTTAATATTCTCCTTTCCCTTTCTCCTTTATAAACAGAGCGGGACATATACAGCCCCGCAGTGCGCTGACAATACTCCTACATACAATGAAAAAGTTTTTATAAATTGCAAGATTTATAGGCCATTCATCAGTAACCCTCATCCATTCCATTCAGATTGAGTAAATATTCCCTTTTATTGTGATGTGAAATGTTATGTAAGGAAAGGGTTAACTGAACTTGTTTGTTTAGTGACTTTGATTAATGGCAGTCACCGTGTTTTGTAATTATCCCAGTGGAGACTTTCCATCTTCTAATGATCAATGGGCTCCGTTCAATGTGTTATGCCATAGTATGAGCGGAAACGTCACTGACAGCACTAACAGGGATCAGCAGCTGCAGAGAGAAGGGGGAGGAGAGATCATTATCTGAGGACGTTAGATTTGAATGTTACAACAATGGATCAGAATCTGAGAACATTATACTGGAATGTTCCAACAATGGATCAGAATCTGAGGACATTAGACTGGAATGTTCCAACAATGGATCCGAATCTGAGAACGTTGGACTGGAACGTTACAACAATGGACAGGAGTTTATCCTTTTATGTTTGGTATCTTTCTACAAATTATTATTGGTTGCCATTGAATTCGCAGATTTATTGTGCTCTTCGCATTATTCAATATTTTTATTATCCTCTCCTGTCTATCCTTGGTGTTCCTGGTAAGTCTCACTGTCCAGATATGTTTTCCTTTAAACTAATTACGACTGCATTACTGTTCTTTCCTTAGTCTTCACTTCTGGCCACTATTATTGTTCATGTTGAGACTCTGAATCCAGATATCCATTCTGCAGATCACGTCTAACTGCATCAGTGAACTTGTTCAATTCCTGTCTCCCTCCTTGCTTCTGGCAGCATTAGTCATGGGTCTCTATGTTGACCTACTCAGTTTCAGATGTGAACCATTGTCCCATTGTCCTTGTTATTTAAATATTGGGAGCGTGGAGGTCATTGTCGTCTATTATGTTTACTAACTCCGTTTCCTTCCTGGGACTCCATCTCATCCCTGGCCAATATTTTTATTCATTTATTTCTTGGACTTGGGTATCGCTGGCTGGCCAGCATTGATAGCCTCCCTCTATTTGCCCTTGAGAAGGTCGTGATGAGCTGCCTTCTTGAATCGCTGCAGTTCACTTATGTCGGTTGACCCATAATACTGGTAAGGAGGGAATTCCAGGATTTTGACCCAACGACTGTGAAGTAACAACGGTATATTTCCAAGTCAGGGTAGTGAGTGGATTGGAGGGGAAATGCAGGTGGTGTTTTAACCAGACGAATCACAACATTGGTCATCCCTTTAGCCATGAGCTGATTCCTGACACCATGCCCTGACCATTATTAAATTTAACTATTCATTGTTCCAGAATATACTTTACTGGCATAACCCATCTGCTGTTTAAACCTTGAGCTGTGTAACACAGACTTAATGATAACAACAATCTGCTGCTGACACTCTCGGGTTGAAACCTGCAGAAATCTGATTCGACCTCAGACCAAATTTCCATCCATCTGACATTCCTATGCACGATGATCTATATCGCTATTGTGTCTGGCAATGCCTTTATTTTACTATTCTCAAGTACTTTAACACATCTGTCCATGAAACTTCCCTCAGTTCCACTGTGTGGATTATCCAAATCCCTGTCAATTGTTCATATTTAACCTGGTTTCCTTTAAGCATAGTTTTCAATACTCCTCATGCTGGACAGATAATCCAGTCTACTGAGCAATGCACTCGCATAGTCTGCACAGCTCCCCATGGCCTGTCATCTTGTCACAGCGTATGTTGTTTGGAGTGTTCCATGAAACCGATTCAGAATTTGATGAAACAATCCATTTCAGCTGATCCGAAAATACCTTTATTCAATGATCTCGTTCTTGTAATTTTGCTCTCTAGGTGATCAATTCTCCAGTTCGTCCCACTACCCAGTCTTTTTCTCCATATTTCCACAACATGGTCTCAGTTAGTGAATTGTCTGTTTCTGTCTTCAATGTGAATCTCTCTATCCTCCGTAACTTTCGCTAGCCTTGGACTTTGACTCTCTAGTGTGTTGAGTGCTGGCACTTTGAAGTTCAGGAGCAATGAAATGGTGTGTGTCAGGTTGTTGTTCACTTCCCAGTGTGTGCCATGCGGTGTTCCACGGATGGGGGGTGGGAGGTGGGAAAGAAGTAGGTAGTGTGTGTCAGCCTGTTATTCACTTCCATGTGGTGTTCCATATTGGAAAGGTGTGTGTGTCCGTGTGTGTGTGTGTGTGTGTGTGTGTGTGTGTGTTTGTGTGTGTGTGTGTGTGTGTGTGTGTGTGTGTGTGCGTGTGTGTGTCCGTCGGTTGTTCATTTCCCCGTGTGTCCCATGTGGTGCTCCATGTTGGATAGGGGTGACAGCAACCTTGACTCATGTCTTTGAAAGATGCTCTGTGCCTGCCCACTGAGCGTCTGACCTCTGTATTTGTCCCTTTGAGCTGATTGTGTGGTCAGTAATATGAGGAATCCCCTTGAATATTATTGTAAAAGACCAGGTGTCTAACATCTGTGACAATGCTCTCACTTTTAAAAAAAGTTTATTTTCTCATTTTCTTTACAGAGAGATCTTAAAGGCCGAACTTCCTACTGCAAACGGCTGAAGTAAATAACTTAGGAGGCTTTTAGGGTGTTTTTAAAAAATAAATAGTGATAACAATGGCCAGCTTTCACAGACCAGACTTTCCAGATTTGCTGAGCTGTAACAATCACCAGGTGCCTGGGGTGGGAGAAGGGTTGGATGCTTCAGCAAATGATCTCTAGCTGTATTCTCTCTGAAATCTGTCTTGATGCTGTTTCATCCTGAATTGGATGTGTCTTTTTGCCAAGAGACGAGTTTATGGGATGTTAGTACATTGGAACACTTCATTAGTGGAAAGTACTGTATCTAATACACTGTTAAGATTTCCAATAGTTAAGTTATTCTAAACTTCTCTTCTTTTTGTATGTATTTTTATTATGGTGTTTAAATAAATTGTGTTTTGGTTAAGGTTGAGTGTTTTGACCAGCCGCATCACATCTGGAGTACCCATTTCACATCTACCTTTACTAAAAGTTGGCGGGGCGACAGCACCAGGGACCCAGGTTCAATTCCCCCTGATGACTGTGTGGAGTTTGCACATTCTCTCTGTATCTGCATGGGTTTCCTCTGGGTTCTGTGGTTTCCTCCCACAATCCAACGATGTTTAGCTCAGGTGAATTGGTCATGCTAAATTGCCCATAGGGTTAGGTGCATTAGTCAGGGGTAAATATGGGGTAGGGGAGAGGGGCTGGCGGTTATGTCTTCGGTGGGTCAGTGTGGACTTGTTGGGCTGTATGGCCTGTTTCCATACTGTTGGAAATCAAACCTAAGACAACGTTGGTGTCCAGGCTACCATCTTAAAGCATGTTAAGGCAGACTGGTCTGTTCCATTGCAAAGTGGGAACACTTGCCCAGTTCAAAATCGATAATTCCAAATTGGGTTCAGGATTAGAATCCCTACAGAGTGGAAGCCGGCCATTTGGCCAAACAAGTTCATACTAACCCTCCGAAGAGTAAATTACACAGACGCATTCCCCTCCCCTATTACTCCATATTTACCCCTGACTAGTGCAAATAACCCTAGATATCACTGAACGTTACGGGCAATTTCACAATGCCATTTCACCTAAACTGCATATATCGGTCCTTGGGCCTCCATTGTTTGTAATTTTTATTAATGACTTGGATGAGGGGATTGAAGGATGGGTCAGCAAGTTTGCAGATGACACAAAGGTTCGAGGTGTCGTTGATAGTATAGAGGACTGTTGTAGGCTGCAGCGGGACATTGACAGGATGCACAGATGGGCTGAGAGGTGGCAGATGGAGTTCAACCTGGATAAATGCGTGGTGATGTATTTTGGAAGGTCAAATTTGAAAGCTGAGTACAGGTTTAAGGATGGAATTCTTGGCAGTGTGGAGGAACAGAGGGATCTTGGGGTGCAGGTACATAGATCCCTTAAAATGGTCACCCAAGTGGACAGGGTTGTTAAGAAATCATATGGTCTTTTGGCTTTCATTAAACAGGGGTATTGAGTGAAAGAGTCGTGAGATCTTTTTGCAGCTCTATAAAACTTTGGAATACTGCGTCTTGTTCTGGTCGCCCTCGTATAAGAAAGATGTGGATGCTTTGGAGAGGGTTCAGAGGAGGTGTACCAGGATGCTGCCTGGACCGGAGGGCTTATCTTATAAGGAGAGGTTGACTGAGCTCGGACTTTTTCATTGGAGAAGAGGAGGAGAAGAGGGGGCCTAATTGAGGTATACAAGGTAATGAGAGGCATAGATAGAGTCGATAGCCAGAGACTATTTCTCAGGGCAGAAATGACTAACGCGAGGGGTCATAGTTTTAAGCTGTTTGGAGGAAAGTATAGAGGGGATGTCAGGCGGGTTCTTTACACAGAGAGTTGTGAGAGCATGGAATGCGTTGCCAGCAGCAGTTGTGGAAGCAGGGTCATTGGGGACATTTAAGAGACTGCTGGACATGTATACGGTCGCAGAAATTTGAGGGTGCATACATGAGGATCAATGGTCGGCACAACATCGTGGGCTGAAGGGCCCGTTCTGTGCTGTACTGTTCTATTTCTATGTTCTATCTAGGTTCTAAATTGCCCGTAGTGTTAGTGGTAAATGTAGGGGACTGGGTCTTGGTGTGTTGCTCTTTGGCGGGTCGGTGTGGACTTGTTGGGTGAAAGGGCCTGTTTCCACACTGTGAGTAATCTAATCTCAACATCAATGCCACCATTTGGTGACGGAGGATATATATTGTGGATGAGGTGAATGTTTTCTCTCTGAGCAGAGAGCTGCCAGGTGTATCCACGTTTTCTCAGTATAGCAGATTCCCGATGATGTAAATGGCTCTGTGGGCTCCCCATGATAATGAGGGATCGAGAGGAAATGAAGAAACTCTCACTCCATTAACGTTACAGTGTGCCCATGCACAGGGCGTCCTGTTGGTGAATACTCACTGTCCTGGCAGATGCCACTGCATCTTCATTCAGAAGCAGTCGGCCATTCCCATCGTCTTTGGATCTCCATTCGGAAAGAAAGGATAGTCTCTCGGTCCTTCATGCACGGCTCAAAACATCCTCACCCTCACCACTCCGCACCACCAACTAACCACATCAAAATATCCCGTGTGGACTGAGAGCAATAGGACCATTGGCAATATCAGGGAGCAGACAATCAGGGAGATGGAGCTACACTTCCCATGTCTGAATGGGTTAGAGTAATCCCTCCCGAACACAAAGTATATCTATGTTGAGTAATCCTTCTCCATTTCAGTAACATACTGCCTTCCATTCTTCCTGAAAAACCTGGCAGCTTATACATTCCGTTATATTCCACTTCGGAAAGTATTATTCATTGACTTTACCTGTCCATATCAATTTGCAGATTCTCCTCATTCTCTTGATAATTTAATGTCTTGCTTACCTGAGTGTCATCACTAAACTTAGTAGCAGTACATCTGTTCTACCGTCCTGATCACTGATATCGATTGTAAACAGTGGAGGACCCAGCACTGGTCACTGTGTGATTCCACTGGTTACGTTCTGTCAAACTGATTAAGACTGATTTATCCAGAGGGCCTGCTTCCTGTTTGATAACCAGTCGTCCCCGTTCCTGTGGAGCACAGTCGAAGGGCTGAATAAGAAATAGCAACTATCCAGCCCCTCTCAAGCCTGTTCCACTATTGAATACAATCATGACCGATGTCATCGCCGGGTCAGTTCCATTCCCCTCCCTGCTCTCCATATCCCTTCATTTATTCAATGTCCCATCATCCCCTGCACACTACGACAGTGAGCGCCACAGATTCACAACCCATTGAGAGAAGTAAGTTCTCCTCACCCCTGTTTTAAATCTGCTCGGTCTAATCCTAAAACTATGATCTCTTGTTCTAGTTTGCCCCAGATGAGAAATTGTCCACTCCACACAGACATTGTCAATCACTTTTAACATCCTTCAGGCCTCAATGAGGTTTCCTCTCATTCTTCCAAACCTAGAGTGCGTCGGCCTGAACTGCTCGAACTTGCTTCAAAAGGCAAATTCATCTCTGGAATCAACCTAATGAACTTGTTCTGAACTGCCTTTGTTGGAACAACGTCACTCCTGCAGTCAGGACAACAAACCTGAACACAGTATGTCAGTTACAGTCTCCCTAATACCTTGAAGAGTTTCAGTAAGTCTTCCCTCTATTTATACTCTATACTTTTATAAGTTAATGCTGAAAATGCACTTGTTTTTCCCATTCCCTGCTGGACCTGCATTGAGTTTTCTGTGGACTGCTCAAGGACACCCAGATGCCTCTGCAAGTAAGCACTCTGAAGTTCCTGTCCATTTCCATAACATGTTGGATTCCTCTGGGGAATATCCTCGTTAAGTATTTGCTTCCAGATGTTGGCACATTCATCTAAACTGTTCATGTCCATTTGTAAATGTTCTACATCTTCATTACATCAACCTACTTTTCCACTTGTTTTACTGTCAGCTGAAAATGTGGTTGTGGATGGTAAATTGGCAGGTCATGCTGTGTGAACTCTATGCAACCCCAAAAGGTGCCAACCATTAACGAAACAACTATTCTATCTCTCTGCATTTTGTTGGCTCACCAGCCCACTATCCAAGCGAATAACTTCCTCCCAAACCCATGTCCTCTTATTTCACAGCTTAATATTTTGTGCAGCGTTTAATCAATGCCTTTTCAAAGTCCCGGTACTTTCCTCCTCCAGGATACCTATTGTCTAACTTTGCATGTCACATCTTTAAAGAATTCGAGCAAACAAATGCTTAAAAAAATGTTGATTCTGATGTATTCTGGTTTTACTTTGCAAATCCGCTGTTGTTAATTAATTAATAATGGAGTCTCACAATTTCCCTTAATTCCCAACAGTTTGCTCACAACCTTTTATTCACAAGTGAAGATGATTATCCTAATTCCTAACTTTTCTATACACTCTACGTTCACTTTCCCGTGTTCCTCTGAAACAGGTACAAATCTTTTAAAGATCTGTTCCAATTGCTGTGTAATAGACATGAGTGTCTGGATTCACTCAGTTCCTGGTTTATATGCTCAACGGGCTGAATGTCCCCATGGTGTTCCTACATTATAGTCTCAGTGGACAGGATGTCCTTATTTACAGATTAAAAATCTGCTTCTCCTCTTCCTGATAAAACGTCAGAAGCCTGAGGGATTGTGTTATTTTCCTGTTGCTGTGCAACATTTTGAGGGGCTGAAAGCTCTCTTCATATTCCTTCGCAACAGGCTCGAGATACTGAACAATCACCTCCTGCATCCCTGAAAGGGGATTGAAGGAGTGATTAGTCTCCTCCTGTTCCCATACAACAGACACATGGGTGAATTACCTCCACCTTTCCGTAACAAGTCTCAAATAATGTTATCTCCTTCTTTAATTCTCGTGCTGAATGGCCTCCTGTTATTCTAGTGTACCCATCTATTCCAGTCCTGTGTTAGCGAATTGAATGGACTGATCCTGTTGCTGCATAACAGGATACTGGTGCCTCATGGCCGACTCTGCGTGCAGTGTTATAGACTCGAGGGGCTGATTGGCCTCCTCCTGTAACTGTATATCAGGATTCAGGGGCTGAATAACCTTGTCCTGTTCTGGTTAACAGGGTCGAAGTTCTGAATACATTTCTGCTGTTCCTGTGGTACAGGCTGGAGAAATAGAAATGGCTGTGTAATTGGTTTCTGTTGCTTACTCTTTCCGGTGTTCTATGTAATAATAAGGTCACTTTTCATTCTTGTAAACTCTCATGAGTATTGGATCAACCTAATAATCCTTTCCTTGTAAGTTAACCGCATCATTGCAGGAATTAGTTGAAGGAACCATTTCTGATCTGCTTCCAATATCGCAATATCCTTTCTTCAGTGAGGAGACTAAATCTGTGGACACCACTCTAGATGTGATCTGATTATGATCCTGTACAGCATCAGCAACACTTTCCCAGTCTGCTGTAAGGTTCCCAGCCAGGTTAGAGCATGCTCAGCTGTCTGGAGGAATGCATAACATCGTTGAAAGATCATTGTCCTTCTCTACCCCACCAGCATAACGGGAGATCTGGTGAAAATGTCATAATAACACTTGAGAAGAATGAATGACGTGACGAGATTATCTCAACGTCCAAATAGGCTTCACCAAATATCTCACCTGAATCTACCATTAATCTTCCAAGAGGCCACATAACTCAGATTCCACAGAATCTAATAAAGTGAAGCTTAGAAACAACAAGGAGAAGAAAAGATTGATGGAAGTCATATGTCAAAGTGAAAGTTGCAATACAAAAGTTCGGTATGATATAAAACAGGATATTAGATAGCCAGGTTTGTGGGTACTGCAGTAATATTGAACAGTTTCAAGCTACATCTAAACGGTGGTAACCCACGTGAATAATAATGCTGGGAAAATGGATTTCATTAGGGTATTTGAGATGGTCCCCTTCAACAGTATGTTGAGTACTGAGGTCGAGGTGAGGCTGTTTTGAAAATGATATTATGTGATCAGAAGAGCCAATTGAAAACCCTGCTGAAAAGGAGGTTTCGGGAATAGTATTTATAATACATGGAATTTTATATGACGTCTGAAAGCAAACCAGTTATTTTTGAAACTGTGGTTATAAACCTGAGTATGCGGCTAAAATTGGCTTCACTGAATTGGAGATGTACATGAAAATCATTTACTGGAAGACAGGGAATGGTTGTTGTTTGAATAAACACCTGAAAAAGTACAATATACACTTGTCCACAGCTCAAATAGCAAAGGGGTAAGGTGACTTAACAATAGTGAACAAAGTAATTAAAGATTGCATTAGATCAAAGGAAGCAGCCCAGGAAATTGTCAGATATTGTTGTAAGCCATGGATTCAGAGACATTTGAGGACAAATGAACTGATAATGAAATAATAAAAAAAATGCAAACTAAAAAGAAACATTAGGATGACCAAACCCTTCTCTCAGTACTTGATGGAAAAGTGAAGGCAAGGACGCATGTGATATGGGGAATATCCACACATGATAGTTTCTTGCTGCGAACTTGGAAATTACAGAGAATCTAAACAGTTACTTTCATGCCAACCTTATTAGAGGCAAGATTAACTGATGGTGAAACTCAGTTTCTGTTCTCCGGTGATTGCCAAAATGAAATGAGATCGCAGTGAAGATTAGAAAGTTCACACAGAGAGATGGACTGACACAGGGGCATGGAGAAGAGTTGCCAGGAATGGTTAGGGGGAATCCCAAGATGTTGTCCACGTATATCAATCAGAACAAAATAACCAGGACACAACTAGCGCCCATTAGAGACCAAGGGAGCACTCTGTGTATGAAGCTGGAGAACATTGATCGATTGTTACATAAAGGCTCCATTTCTGTTTTACTCAGACAAGGAGAATGCAGGGACAGAATTCAAAAAGATGGGTTGGGAAGCTCTTGAACATACTGATAGAAGATGGGAGCAGGGATTGGAGGCTTTGGCTGCTATAAAATTGGACTGATTGCCATGTCTGGATAAGTTGTATTACAGGCTGCTGTTAGAGACAAAGGAGAAAAGGCGTAGACTCAAATTCTTAAGCCAAATCTGGCCACAGGGAAGTTGGAGTTGCCAGATGACAGGAGAACAACGAATATAGTCCCACTTTACAGGAAGGAGGGTGAAAATAGACTGACTGTTAACCAGTCAGTTTTAGATCCGTGTTAGGGCAAGCACTGAAGCAAATAAGAAAGGAGAAAATTTAACTCTATTTGCAGAGGCAAGGTTTGATCAGGGGGAGTCAGCATGACATCATAGGAGGGAAGTCATACCAAGTGAATGTTATTGTCTGTTTTCGAGCATGTGGTTCTTATGGGTTTTCAGCAAGACCTTTGACAGAGCCCCATATGTGAAACTGATAACAAAAAGCCATGATATCAAGGGTAACTTAGTGAGTTACATCAAACATTGTCTTATTCGCAGGAGACAGAGGGTGGTGGAGGAAGGCTATTTGTGTGACTGGAGACCAGTGTCCCCGACGTACCACAGGGATCAGTGCAGTGTATCTTATTATTTGTGGTATTCATAAATGTGAATGTGTTAGCGGGTGGGGGGGGGGGGCGGTGATGGTGAGGGAGTGTGCTAATTAAGTTTGCATTTGACACAAATATTGGCTGGGTGGTTGGCAGTGAGGAGGAAGACCTTATGTTACAGGAAGATACAGATGGAATGATCCGATAATCAGATGGAATGTAACCCTAATAAACATGTGGTGATGCATTTTGGAAGGAGGAACTAAAAATGGGGGTATACAATGAATGCCAGCACAGTAAGAAGCTGAGGGGGTGTTCATCCACAAATCCCTGAATGTGACGGCTCAGGGTTATAGTTTAGGGGAAAAAGTAAGGACTGCAGATGTCTGAGATCAGAATAAAGAAGTGTAGTTCTTGTAAAGCACAGTCGGTCAAGCAGCATGCAAGGAGCAGGAGAGTCGATGTTTTGATCATAAGTTTTTTATCAGGATTGGTGGCCACATTCCTGATGAAAAGCATACTCTCAAAAAGTCGACTTTCCTGCTGCTCGGTTGCTGGCTGATCTGCTGTGCTTTTCCAGCAATATACTTTTTGACTGAGGTTAATACGTTAGTTAATAAGGCAGAGGGAACCGTAGGCAGAGCCTTCATTCACCGATGTATCGACTTTCAGAGCTATACAAGTCTATGGTTAGGCCATGTTAGAACACTGTACGTAGTTCTGGGAGCCATATTGCAGGAAGGATGTGATTGTAGTGGAGGGCTGCAGAGGAGATTCACCAGGATGCTCCCTGGGATGGAGCATATCAACTATGGAGATAGGCTGGATAAGCTCGGGTTGTTTACTTTGGAGCAGAGAAAGTTGAGGGAGAGGTGATTCACAAGGATAAGATTATGAGGGGGATTTCCAGAAAGATTTTTGCTGAAGCCCCAAACCCAGTGTGCAAAATCAAATCTTATGGGATTGTGGCAAATATTTGGACATGGTTACAGAATGGGAAAGCTGGCAGTACAGAGTGAGTAAAAGTTTTTGATTTTGATTTTATGTACAGGTGTACTTTCCAGGATAAATACAATAAAATACAGTGAAATGCTTTCACTTGTTGCCACAAAGTGGTGCCATTTTGAATAATTGAAGACAGTGGAATAAACAGAGGATACAGCCTGAAGAGAGTTTATGGGTTGTGAAACAGCTCCTCATCATCGACCACTCCTGCAACCCAACCCCTTCATGACAGCTTCATTCCCAACTACACCAGACCCCAGCAACATCGAAGTTTCTGATCCTAAGGCACCATCTTTGCCACTTGGCAGGTCCTCCTACATCACCAGCTCATTGTCTCCTCTGCCAGGCCATTCAAATGTCAGAGACATGTCTCTTACTGCTGGGCCTACCTCATCGTTGTTACCATCATGGCCTTCCACTATGCACTTCACCACAACCAGTGCAGGACCCAACCAACAACATGTCTCCAATCTTCAGGTATCACCTTTTGCTACTGGGCCCGATCTCACTCACGTTGACTCTGCTGATGTTGCAGCTGCCAATTCCAGGTCATGTGCTTGCTCCGGAAAAGTAAGCAAGGACTCACTCTCCTCCGCATTGGCCTTAGCTTGAGATTCAAACGCTGGGTCCAGCTTTATGTCAGTAATTTACTAAAAGAAAAGTGGACGAGAAAATATGAAAAAGAAAGCAGGTCAGCAAAGAAGCACTTGGACCAGAAAAACAGGAATAAAAGGATCCTTTTATTGGAGATGAAGGCTCGTGGAGTATCTCAGGATTATGTCCTTGGGTCTCAGCTATTCGCAAAAACCTCAAACATTTGGTTGACGGAATCAATTGCAATATATCTCAGTCTGCTGTAGGAGAAATGCATTGAGGAGATTCTCGGCCATAGTGAGAACGTGGGAGGCTCCCTGTGTTGAATGACCTACTCCATTCCAAAAGTTTCTATGTAGTCTGTGGATAAGCACTGTCAATGTTGTCACAAGCTCTCAGATGTTAGGAAGGAGGTCTCTGCAGTGTTGACAGGCCAGTGTTTCCCTTTTCTGATGCAGAAGCTGATGCCGGGTGTTCTTATTGGTTTTATCCTTTAAGACTTCCGAGCAGTTTGATACAATTGAGTGTCTTGTTTGGCCATTTCAAAGACCATTGAAGAGTATATCACATATCTGTGTGTCTGGAGTTACTTTTAGGCCAGACCAGGAAAACACGGGAGATTCACTTCCTGAAAGTACATTGGGGAAGCAAATTGGTGTTTATAATTCACATTGGCTTCAAGGTCATTATTATTGAATCAAGATTTTAGGTCTCGATATTTTATTAATTATTGTTAACTTTCAACAGCTGCCAGAGCATTAGCCTAGACTGGATTATAAACCTAGTGACATTTCCATCTCCACATGGTAACCTGTCGCAAACCACACTGAGCAGTTTATTTCTGTGCTGCTTGACAACTCTGTCAAAAAGAACTCCCAACAATTTGACTGTCATTATGGAATTGAGGGGGTGATGTTGGTCATACTGTAATTATTCACCTCTTAAGAGACTTATCATAGCTGAGTAATTTTCCACATTGCCATATAGATTTCAGAGTTGGAACTGGAATGAAACATCTTCCCCAGGGACACGGCTTGTTGTACATTGCCTTTGTTAGATCTACTGTGTTCAGATGTTTCTTCAGATGGTATGGAGGAGCAATGCCACTGACAAATTGACTTTTATTTCTGGTAAAAGAGAATCTAATGTAAAAAGAGTATTAATTAGATTGTGAAGGGGGGAAATTGGTTCTTTAATTTAGTGCAAGACAAACGATTCACAAACAGGGCAAGTTCATTGGGAGACCAGGAGAAAGAATGTGTGAAGAATGGAGACCAGCCATAATGCGGTCAGGCTGTGGAAGTATGAAATTGAATAAAAACTCCTTCAGGATAGAACGTTCCAAGGTCTAAAGTGAGGTGTTACTCGAGTTTGAGTTGTGCTTCATTGGAGCATTACAGCAGCACAGGACTGAAATGTTAGCATGACAGCAAGGTACTTTATTGAAATGGAAAGCAATGAGAAGGTCAGAGTTATTCCCACAGACAGAGTGGGAGTGTTCCTGAAAACAGTTTATGTTTGGTCTCCCCAATGTAAAGGAGACTGCATTGTGAGCAGCAATGACAGGAGACTGGATTGAAAGAGTACAAGTGAAATGCTGCTTCATTTGGAAGGTGAAATAACGAATGTGTCCGCGATCTTTTCAAATGTCCAAATTTATTACTTCTTATATGTGGACCACTTAGTTCCACAGCTTGGAGGGAGGAAGTACTATAGGTGCGGGAGGCCAGAGTTAATACACTTGGAGCTGGATAAACACAGCAGACCAGACAGAATCAGAGGAGCAGCAAAGGCAATATTTTGATCTTGGACCTTTCGTCAGGACTGATGAGTGGTAGGGGAGCCCGGAAATGGAGTGGTGGGATATGGAAGGGCGGCGGGTAGGTATGGTGGTGGTAGGCACATGCAGGTATGAGGTTACTGTGATTGGTCAATGAGAAGGATGGAGCAGATACAGGTGGGTCTGTTCAGGGAAAAGGGACATGGGATAACGCTGTGGGTGGAGGGCTTTTGAAGCGGCTTCAGTCAATATTGAGGCCATTGGGCGATCAGTTTCAAAGGTAAACTCTCAGGTGGTGTTCCTCTGACAGTGGACAGGCTAAGGATGAGCATGTCGCCGGGCGAGTGGGAGTGGAAATTAAAATGAATGGTAACTGGAAAGTCGGGTTGTTTGCTTCGTGCAGAGCACTAATATTCCACACAGAGCCTGATCCTGACCAGCCGAGTTCGTCTCCAAATCCCAACGTTGTCTCCTCTTTGCTGTGGATATGAAAGGAAGACTCAGGCACATATTCATGGAGCATCTGCTCTCTGCACGCTTTATCAAACTCAGCATTCCAATTGCCATCCATTTCAATCACTCCCCTCCCCTTGCTCGTCCAGCAACAGGTCCATCTTTGGCCTCCTCCACTTTTAGAGTGTAGCCAAACAGAAACTCGGGAACAAAACTTGATATTTCAGCTGGAGACCTTGCAGCTCAATGATGTCAATATTGATTTCACTGGCTTCAAAATTTCTCTACCCACAGCCTTACCCCATGTCCGCTTCCCTGACCTGACCAAAGCTGTCCATCTTTCCATTCGTCTATCTGTTGCACCCTTCCCACTGACCAATCACAATAATTCCCTGCCTGAATTCCCCCTATCGCCATTCCACCTACCCTTCCCCAGCCCCACGCCACTCCCTCTATTTACTTCCCAGCTCCCCTTTCCCACCCCAATCCTGATGAAGTCTTTCAGCCTGAAACGTTGGCTTTCCTGTTCCTAGGATGCTTTCTCACTTGGTTTGCTTTTTCAGCTTCATGTGTATTGGCTACTTAGTTGCACGTTGAGACGTTATCAGCAACAGATTTTATTGTGCTTTTTATGCATTCTTTGTTGTCTGTTCACTAACAAGCTTATCTCAACAGTCTCACTGCTGGATCTAGGAAACAGTCTTTTTGTCACTAATGCTCCTGTCTGCTTCGAACTGATTTCCTTTGTTTTAACCATACTTTCATCACTGCTGTTCGCAATGGCATTGTAAACGTAACTCTTGTTATGCTGTAGCTTAATCACACAATTTCCAATGTACTTCACAACTTCCTTGTACTTATACTCCACACATTTATTCATAAACCCAAAGACCCAATAAGTCTTTCTATAATTTCCTGTCTTCTGTGTCCCTCTCTCCTTAAACGGGGAGGTTATATTTACCAGTCCTCCCTCACTCCAAAGTTTCCTGAAAGATCACCAGCAATGCCTCCATAATTACCTTCGATATCTCGTTAGAACTACGAGCTGTTGTCCAACTGGTCTCGCTGATTGATTCAACTTCACCTTCCCTAGCACCTTCTCCTTACTGAGGTCAGTATACTCACGTCTATACCCTGAATGTCTTGAAGTTCTGGCATTTTACTGGTGTCTTCCACCGTGAAGCCTGATGTAAAGTATCTATTCAATTCCTCTGCCATTCCATTGCTTCCCATAACTAATCAAGCCTCATTTTCCAACAGTCCTTTGTTTGTTTTTTACTCCCTGTCTTCCTTTTATATATCTAAAAATCGCTTTCCATATTCTTTTAAACGATAAAGAAGCGTAATATCATATTTCATCCCCTCCTCCCATTTAGTTATCCGTGCTCACATTTGTAGACTTCATAATCCTTTGGATTCCCAATAACCTTCACCCCATTGTGTATATTTTCTTTTGTTTTTATGCTTTCCCTGAATTCGTTATCACTCGCGGCTGACTTGTCTTCCGCTGAATATTGTTCTTCTTATTTGGGATGAATTTCTGATGTGCTGCTGAATTATCCCCAGAAACTCCTGTCATTGCTGCTTCACCATCTTCCCGTGCTCAGCTTCCCTTCCAACTAACTCTGGCCAACTGCTCCCTCATGTCTTGTAGTTACATTACTCAATTATAAGACATCACATCCAAACGTGGTCCATAGATGTAAACAGAAGGAAGGAAGTCTGAGGCATGAGACAGAAAGAACGATTGGACGATGTATCAATTAGATTAAAACAGAAATCGAGAGACAGAGAGAGAGAGAGAGAGAGAGAATATAGACATGGAGATATAAAAATAGAGAAGTCTACATGACTGATAGATATAGATGTACTTCTGTACTTGGTTTGACAATTCCTGTGTGTTTTGGTCCTTTGTACAGTGTCTGTGCAACAGCTTAATATGTTGAAATGTGGGTCTGATGCCAGAACTTTTATCTCCATCAATATGACAGGCAACAGCTGTTGACAGAACCCAGCAGGCCAATGTATATGTTGCCCGGTAGAAAATTGATTAACTGAAATAAATTGGAACACAAGAAGCAGGCATTTATAACATACATCCTGATAAGAATTAGAGATTAAGTCTGGGAATGCAGGGAAGAGGCAGGAGGCAGAGTGTACGTTGAAAGAAGGGGAACAGAACATCTCAGCTGAAGACTAAATAACATGTTAACGTTTTATAAATTTTGTACATCACATGCATCATTTTTATTAAATATGTCTCTCTTGTTCATTCTGAATATGGTACACACATACGAGCAGTCTTATGTATCTGCACGCACACATGCACACACACACACTTCCACACACACCCACAACACAGACACACTCACTCACACAGACACATACACAGACACCCTCACAAACACAGACACACGCACAGACACCCACGCACACAGACGCGCACTCACACATAGAGACACACATGCAAACACCCACACACACTCTCACACACAGAGACACACACACACACTCACACACAAAGACACACACACACTCACGCACAGACACACACAGACACACACACACTCACAAACACACAGACACACACACACACACACACAGGCACACACACATTCACACACTCACTGATCAATCATTGTTCAGCCATTCCATTTCAAATTATCCTGTTTTATTTACACTGTCATTTGCAATTCCTTCATCCGAATATATTCGGTTTCTTTCTCTCCATTTGATTTTATTCTGTCTGTCAAGAAGACATTGGAGACTTGGGGGATGTAACTTTATTCCTCATCAGTCTCCATATTCACTGTCTTCTGTTTCTTAGCCCATGGAAAATACATACTGTGTCTGACCCTTGAATCCCGATAAACAGGTCACTTTTTTTTTTAGATTACATACAGTATGGAAACAGGCCCTTTGTCTCAACAAGTCCACATCGACCGTCCGAAGAGTAACCCACCCAGACCCATTCCCCTACACTCTATTCACCCCTGACACTGGGCAATTTAGCATGGCCAATTCACCTAACCTGCATATCTTTGGACTGTGAGAGGAAACCGTAGCATCCGGAGAAAACCCACGCAGACACGGCGACAATGTGCAAACGCTACACAGACAGTTGGTCAATGCTGTTCCGTAAACAAGACATGTACTTTTGTGCTAAGGCTACATCAAATATAAAAAAGAAAAGGCAAAGAAACTGTGCAATAAGATGTTTGCACCTTTGCAAGGAAATTATTGAATTACATTGTGCAAACGATAATTAACTGATAAAAGTTATGAGAGTATAATCCAGCGAAATACGTAGAACAGCGAGAGAATAACAAGCGATTACATTTCAACTTGAGGGTTCTGGACTAACATTTATTATGTCCAGAAAAAAGATGGTAATTTTATGAGAAATTGCATTTTCCCCATTTTATGTAATTCCCAATAGTTCACAATTCAGTGTGGGGACCCCATGTTGGTTGAGAGGGAGCTCCAGGCTCTGAATGAATTCTCACGGTCTCAATGTGCAGCTGGTGTGTGTCTCTGCACTGTTCATAAATCTATCGGCAGCCTTAATGCCTTACTCCTGAAATAGTTTGCCATTCCCACCAGCTTCTGACCTCCATAGGAGTACAATAATGTCTTCTCGGAGATAGAAGGCATTTCCTTGAGACTTGACACAAACTATTCACTTTTCCCCCGCACGTTCAGCAAACAAAGTTAAAGCGACACATATGCACCACGAGCAAAGGAACCAGGAGGAACAACATAGAGCAGTCCATTTGTGTAGACTCTGCTTCACTCTTTGTCATGGTGGGGCATCAAAGACATCTTCCTATTTCTGTACACGTGGTTTGATAGGCTGAATAGCCACGTCCTGGTCATCTGGAAGCAGCTCAAGGACCTGACTTGGCGACTACGGTTCCTGTTTAACATCTTGATGTGCTGACTACACTCCTTCCCTCCTTGTGTAATAGGCAGGAGGGTCTGAATGGGCTAACCCTATTCTTATCCAATAGTTTCAATGGATTCAATAGCGTTCTTGTATTCTGTTGAAACCACGTTTCAGGCAGAAGCTTATGTTCAGAAACGGCGATTCTCCTGCTCCTCGGATGGTGCCTGACCTGCTGTGCTTTTACAGCACTACACTCTCGAGTCTTCAGTCAGTGAATGGTCTCCTCTGTTTCTATGCACCAGGTTATCGGAATAAATGAACTCCAAATGCTCCTGTCTTGCAGTTTTGAGGAACTGAATGGAACATAGGAACGTAGGACTGAGGACACTTTAAGCCCTCTCAACTAGGCAGTAAGGTCTTGGCTGATCTGGATGTGTTCTCAACCCCACTCCCATATCTGTAGTTCATTGTCCTTTACTGTCCAATATCTAAATGCTTTGACTAAATGCAAACACACAGGCACCACAAACATCTGGGGAAGAGCATTCCCACTCAAACAACCCATCGTGAAATTCTCCTCATCCGTGTTCAGACTAGGGCTGGATGTACCACTGTTTCATTTTCTAGTCCCGTTCCTCCATTGATCATGATAAATTTTAAATGTAACTCGGTTGGTGATATGACCAATGATATAGGTCTCAGACTAGGTCAGGTTCTTTGCTGGGGACAAGTCAGCTCGATATCTTACATTTGCAAAAATAATTCATCAAAGCAAAGTTACTCAAAGCTAAGATGGAAAAATAAACAGTTGGGCAAATACGTACATTAATATTTATCTTTGAACGCATACTGAGATGCAGTCTGTGCATACACACAGACACACACACTAAGACATACACAGTGTCTCACACACACAAGTGGACACAGACACACACATACACATACCTAAAGACAAGCAGGAAAAAAAGCTGCAAAATATCAGCTTGAAAGAGCTTTGTCCAAGCAATAGTTAAACTCAAGACAAAAGTAAAATAATTAAATGTTATTCTGCCTCTGAGGTTGTTCTGCTCACACAAGCAGGATTTATTCCTGGAACAGTCGGATTTGGCTGAATTCCCTTTGATTTTAGGCAGTAGGGAGATGCCAATGATTCCTCAACAGTAATCCTACATGAATGATAAAGATGACTGAACGGTTTTCACCTCTCATACATTGCTGCGAGAAGGAACAAGGAAAGATAGGTAGCAATAAGCAGTGGCTTCTCCAGCATGTTGTATTTTCTCCATCTCGGAGGAGAAATATACAATAATGTTATCTCAACACCAAACTGGACCACGTGAGGCCTCCTTGAACATTCTCGGAACTGTAGGACTATGTCCCTGTTCTCTGCTCCATGTAGGAGATTTAATGAAGTTACTATTTTATGTGTCCTCATATTTTTGTCCAATAAAATCATGTCTTCACAGTATTTGTTCTCTTATACTATGAAAAGTGTATATAACATATACATGTTGTTTTCTTAAATTTGAATCCTCAGTTCTAGACTCATATACCAGAGAAAATGTCCATAGGCTATGCATCAGATACACTCTCCTCAATATCTTACACAGTTCAATACGAACGCCTCTCATTCTCAACCCTGAAGTGCTCTCGCCTTATAGAGGTTTAAAACATCATGAGGAGCAAGGAAATGGTGAAGATCCAAGAACATTTTCCTAGCTTAGGGCAGACCACAATTAGAGCACATAGATTGAAGGTGAGGGGAGAAAGGTTTAAAAGGGACAAAAGTGGTAACTTCTCACAGAGTGTATAGAATGAACTGCCAGAGGAAATGTTGGAGGCTGGGGCAGCTACAGCATTTTTAGCCATTTGAATGAAGCCATTTGAGTGAACACGAAGGTTTTATGGGATATGGGCCAAGTGCTGGCAAATGGAACGTGATTAATTTAGGACACCTGGTCGGCATGGACATGGTGCACCGAAGGGTCTGTTTCCGTGCTGTATGACAGAATAAGGCCTTCTTTCCAGGAGCAAGTGCAGTGAAACATATTCGCAAATCTTCTAAAGCTATTGAGTATATTTATTTTTCAGTTTATGGAATCATCACTGCCCACAATACATCAGATGTTGACTCAGAAATCCTCTGTACAGATGCAGTAAAATATCCTGATAGCCTTTTCATGCAGTAATCATTCCAACTACCTTCCTAATTACTTTCTGCATATGCATACTAACCCCGTGTGATGTATGTACCCGGGTGAACAAGTGCCTTTGTACAACTGAGTTTTGTGATCTCTCTTCTTTGAATTAGATTACTGTTGTTTTACCCTTCTGCCACAGCACAAACTTCGGTAGCCCATGTTATCCTGTTTCTGCTGAAGGTTTGCACACTAACCTTCCCTGTCTATATCACATTGCAGACTCTCTACCTCCACTTGACATCTTATCGAATCTTAGCGGCTGAGCCAATTGATTTCCATCCAATCAGTTCCCACACGCAAATCATTGACATATTCTAAGTAGCTTTTGATGTTGCACTGATCTCTGAGGCACTTCACCAAGTTAAAGATTTCCAACCCGAAAATACACATTTCTCCCGACTATCTATTTTCCTCATAGTTACCCAGGACTCCCCTGTTCCTGTGTAGCAATCCAAAAAGTAGGTGTGACCTCCTCTTGCGCTGCGTAATGTACTGAAATTGCTGAAGAGCTTCATCCTATTTCTTTATAATTACTTAGAGGTGCAGATCGATCCTGAATGGCTGAATGCGATCTTCCTCACCTTCTGTAACAGCATCGCGGGGTTGAGTGAGTGAACAATACATGAAGCAAGAGCAGCAGGTGGCCATTCAGCCCGTCGAGCCTGCTGTACAATTCAGAATGCTCATTGTGATGTGATGGTAACTAAGCATCCCTTTCCTGTCTGTTCCCAACAATCATTGATTCTCTTCTTCATCAACGATCTATATAACTCCTCCTTGAGTATTTTCATTAACCCAGTCTTCACTGATCCTTGGGCATGAGAAGACCACAGACCATACAATCCTAAAGAAAAAGGAACATCCCTTTCCCAGTCTGAAATAGGAATGCCCTTATTCTCAAAATGAGTTCCCATCAAACCAATCATTATTGTTTTGACACAACGGTTAGGAACAGATATAGACCATTCAGCCCCTCAAACCTCCCCAAATTTTCATTAACCCTCAACAATCAAATACTGATCAGATTAACCTCCACTGAAGTTAAAGGAATTCCAGGTACAATATTTTCACAAGAGTTCAAGAAATTAGAACAGCGAACATTGAACAGTACAGCACAGTAAGAGCCCTTCAGCCCTCAATGGTGTGCTGACCTTTTATCCGACTCTAAGATTAAACTAAACTGCAGAGCCTTCATCCTATTATCATCTATGTGCCTATCCAAGAGTTACTTGAATGTCCCTAATGTAGCTAATTCTATGACCACTGCTGGCAGTGCATTCCACGCACCTATCACTACCTGTGTAAACAACCTGCCTCTTGACTTCTCCCCAAAACCCTCCTCCAATCACATTAAAATTATGTTTTCCTCGTGTTAGCCATTTCTACCCTATGAAAAAGAATCTACTAATCCATTCTATCTGTGCCTCTCATCATCTTGCACACCTCTATCAAGTCACCGTTCATCCTTCTTTACTCTAATGACAAAAGCTAAAGCTCCCTCAAACCTTCTTCATAAGACATGCCCTACAGGACAGGCAACGTGCTGGGAACTCCCGTCTGCACCCTCTCTAAAACTTCCACATCCTTCCTTTAATGGGTGAACAATACTCAACACAATATTCCAAGTGTGGTCTAACCAGGCCTCTATGGAGCTGCAGCATAACCTCGATGCTCTAAACTCAATCCCCCATCTTATGAAAGCCAACACATCATACACATTCTTACCTTGAGGATTTTGGCAACTTTGAGGAATCTACAGACGTGGACCCCAAGATCCCTTTGTTCCTCCACACTGCCAAGAAGCCGACCTTTAACCCTGCAATCTACATTCAAATTCAACCTTTGAAAGCTCTCTCCTGAATATGGGAAAATAGAGCAGAATCAGGCCACTTGTCCCATTGGATCTGCTGTGCCATTGGATTACAGCTGAACTGTTTCTCACCGACATTCTCCTGCCTTCGCCAAATGATCACTGATTCCCAAAGTAATGAAAAGCTTATTCAACTCTATCTTAAAGAAACTGTGTGCAGGAGTGTGTGTGTTTGTTTGTGTGTCTATATCTGTATGTATATGTGTTGTGTGTTTAACGTGTCTGTGTATGTTTGTGTGTATCTCCGTGAGATGATGTCCTGCCGTTTTTTGGGGTAAATCCATTGAAATTGAGATCAACCCCTCACCACCACCCCCCCCACACACCTCTACGTCTGTCCCTGTTTAGTTTATAGTTATGCAATGCCACCTTCTGCTAGCCTCCCCATGCCTTTGCACTAGTATCAGGTTTTTTTTGTTTCTTTCAGAGAACATCAAATACTGTCAATCTTTCACATTTCATGGCTGTTTGGTTTTTCACATAACGTCTTTGGAAGCACAGAGCAGTTTCGTCTGATACCTAACGATAGCGTTCCTGAGATATTACCACCACCACTGTGTCCATTTCAGGATTTTCAATCTTTTCTCATTTATAATTTGTAGGAGTATATTTTCAAACATGTCAAAATAATGAACGTGAAATACATTCATTGCATTGACTTACAAATTGTTCCGTCAGTCTTGCTTGGATGCATTTGCGATAGAAATACACTTTGATTTGCACACTCTGTGTCATGAATAACCTTCAAAGACAAATCACTTCCACATTGCAGAGCGACCATAGACATAACTTAACATGAACATTCTCCACTCTAAGGGTGCTTAGTACGAATACAATCCTCCATATACCAAACTGTGGGTGTGTGCGTGTGCAGATGGTTCTGTCAGTTTGGATGGCGCTATGAGCTGTCTCCCTCCCCCTCCCTCCCAGACTGAATCCCCTGATGGTTGTCACCCTGCAGTGCTGTCAACGCAGAGGAGTGTGAAGGCCAGCAGTGGGGGACATTTCATCACTTTAAACACCAGAGAGGCTGACTGATCCGCTGTGCACATGGACACACAGATACACACAGAGACGAATACAGGCACGCAGACAAAATGCAGAGATGAAAACAGACACGCAAATACACAAAGAGACAAATACAGACACACAGAGATGAATACAGATGCACAGGCGCACACAGAGATGAATACAGACGTGCAGCAACACACAGAAAGAAATACAGGCACACAGATACACACAGAGACAAATACAGACAGGAAGATACACAACAGAGATGAATACAGGCACGCAGATACACACAGAGACAAATATCGACATGCAGATACACACAAAGACGAATAGACTCACGCAGGTGCCCACAGGGATGAATACAGACGCAAGGATACGCACAGAGATGAACACAGACACGCAGATACACTGAGAGACGAATACAGACACACAGATACTCACACATGAACACAGGCATGCAGATAGACATAGAGACGAATACACACACGCAGATACAGACATGAATGCAAATTCGCAGATGCACACAGAGACAGATGCAGACACGCAGATACACACAGATAGACAGAGAGACGGATAGAGGCACACAGATACACGTAAGATGAATACAGACACGCAGATACAAACAGAGACAAACGCAAACATGCAGATACACACAGAGACGAATAGAGTCACACAGATGCCCACAGAGACGAATAAAGACACACGGATACACACAGAGATGAAAACAGACACACAGATACACACAAAGACAAACACAGATACGCAGACACACATACAGACTCGCAGATACACACAGAGACGAATTTAATGACACACACAGATGGATACAGGCAGGCAGATGCACATAGAGATGAATACAGACACGCAGATTCAGAGATGAATGCAGTCACGCAAATGTACACCGAGACGAATACATACACACAGATACACAGAAAGACAAATATAGACACGCAGATACACAGAAGGGCAAACATAGACACGCAGTTACACACAGAGATGAATAAAGTCACACAGATACCAACAGAGACGAATACAAATACACGTATACACACAGATTTGAACACAGATAAACTGATATACACAGAGACAAAAACAGACGTGCTGATACACACAGAGATACGTAGATGCACACAGAGACGAATAGAGACACACAAATACACGCAGAGATGTATACAGACACGCGGATACACACAGAGTTGAATACAGACAGTCTGGTACACACAGAGATGAATACAGACATGCAGCTGCACACAGACATAAATACAGGCATGCAGATAGGCACAGAGACAAATAAAGACATGCAGATACACACAGAGACAAATACAGACATGCAGATATACACAGCGATGAATGCAGAAACGCAAATACACACAGTGAAAAAATCAGACATGCAGAGACACACAGAGATGAATATAGATGCACAGACACACACGGAGACTGATGCAATAGCACATATACAGGCACACATAGACAAATTCCTGAAGAAGGGCTCATGCCCTAAACATCGATCCTCCTGCTCCTTGGACGCTGCCTGACCTGCTGCGCTTTTCCAGCAATACATTCTCAACACACATAGACAAATGCCGATACACAGATGCACATGCACACACAGGTACCCAGTCATCAATACAGACGCACTACACCCAGTGCCACACTGACGTTTAAATAGACATCGGGAATCTGCCAGTGTTTACTTTTCACGTGGTGACTTTCTCAATATTTCACTCACTCTGTGTGGCTCCTGTCAACCTTTCTGCTGTTCCATAGATAATTCTCTACATTCTCTCTATAGCTTGCACCTCTTTCCTTTAATGAGGTGACTAGAACACGGTATTCCAAGTGTGGTGTTATGACACGGCGATGAACCCTTCTGCTAATGAAACCAAACTCTCAGAAAAGCTCACCTCGCTCATAATCCGTTAAAGTCGAGTGACAGAGAGCTCGCAAATTCCACTACTTAACAGGAAATTATATCAATGTATTCCTTAATTCTAAAAGTGAACATTGAACAACAACAGTTATTCCCAACTCAAAGCTTTCCCTTCTCTGAACTGTTTTTTTTTTATCTTTCTCCACCTTTAACAATATAATCTTCCAATTAAAGAAAAATTGTATTACAATTACTTAAACCAGACAGTGGCTTAAATCTACAATGCCCTCCTTCTTTCCACTGAATCTCTCCCTGGGTCATGTTCTGTCTTTTAATCCAAGGATATTTCGTTCAAAAAAATGAATCTTACACAGAGAATGTTGTTCATGGCAGAGTCTCACGATGGTAGTTTACTCTCTGTCTAACTTCCAAAATGCGTGCCTCTTCATTCCCTCAACATCAGCTCATCTCCTTGGTTTGATGTTGGCAAAACAATAAATTTAAAATCGATTGGGTTTAGTATAGTGGGACATTATTTAAACTTGGTTGTTTAAATTCGAATAGTTGTTAAAAGAGCAACCAAAGCTCAACATATCTGTTTCACAGCCAGATGTTACATAGTTTTAGTCCAGTAAACTCTGAAAATATTAGCTAGTCATATGACAAGTACTTGCAAGCTCTCAATGCAGAACAACATTCAACTTCATCACAGTGTGTTAAACAGTGGGATCATAGAGCTGCAGCATAACCTCACAGCTCTGAAACTGAGCTCCCCAGCTGTGAAAACCAACACATCATATGCTTTCTAAACAACAGCACCAAACTGGATGGCAACTTTGAGTATCTATAGACATGGACCCAAGATCCCGCCGTTCCAGATTTATCTCGATCTGTCACTCATCAGCTCAGTTATGTCAATGTCCTGTTGTAACCTAGAACAGCCCTCCACACTAACCACCAACTCCACCAAAGTTCGTGACATCGGCGAACCTATGAACCCACCCTTCCAATTCATCATCTACTCTCTTGCAAAAAAAATTACAAAGAGCAGAGGTCCCAGAACAGATCACCAAGTTAGTCACCAAGCTCCAGGCGGGATCTGTTCCATCTACCACCACCTTCTGTCTTCTGTGGGCCAGCCAATTCTCCATCCAGACATCCAGATCTCCCTGTAAGCCACGCCTCCTTATCTTGTGAATGAGTTTACCGTGGATAACTTTATCACACGCCTTGTTAAAATGCATATATACCACATCCACTGCTCTAATTCATCAACGTGTTTTGTCACATCCTTAAGGAATTCAATAAGATTTATGAGGCATGACGTGCTCCTCATAAAGCCATGTTGACTGTCTCTAATCATTTATAATTTTCCAAGTATTCATAAATCCTGTCTCTCAAATCCTCTCCAATACTTTGCCCGTCACTGATGTAAGACTGGTTAGCCAATACTTCCCAGGATTATCCCTATTCCCTTTCTTGAACCAGGTATGAACTTTTGCCAGCCTCCTGACATCTGGCACGACTCCAGTGGACAGTGAAGATGCAAAAGATCATCGCAAAATGCGCAGCAATCTCTTCTCACTTCCTATAGTATCCTAGGGTATAGCCTGTTTAGCCAAATAAATTTATCTATCAGTGTGTTTCTCAAATTTTTCAACACATCCTCCTGTTCTAGCATATTCGCCTGTTTCATGCTGTCCTCAGAAACGTCAAGGTCTCTCTCATTAGTAAATACTGAAGCAAATATTCATTAAGAACTTCCGTTACCTCCTCCAACTCCTGGCGTAAGTTCCCTCCACTATCCCTGATCGCCCTACCCTCACTCTGACTATCCTCTTGTTTCTCATGTAAGTGTAGAACGTCTTAGGTTTTACCTTAATTCTACCCGCCAAGCCTTTATCATGCACACTTTTGTCTCTCCTGAGTTTATTCTTCATTTCCACCCTGGTTACCTTGCAACATTCTAGGGCACTGCTTAACCCTTGCCTCCTCAACCTTATGTAAGCTTCATCCTTCCTCTTGATTAGATCTTCTAAAGCGCCTGGCACAATGAAGATATGGAGCTGTAAATGGATGGGAGTTGCACATCCTGTCACTTGCAGCATGGGCTGCAAGTTTCCCGACAGTGTGCAGTGATCAAATACAGTATTACTGAGCAATGCACTCGGATGGTGGACACAGCTCTACATGCTGGAAGGGTAACTTCTCCAGGTTTACAGAGTTATTCACTGCACAGCCCCCCGTGGACTTATGTGTTCTGCACAGTGTGTACAGATTGCTGGTTTGTATTGAGCACTACACTAGCCTCATCTGCACAGTGCTTCACGCTGAATATATATCTCATCTGGATTATGATGTCTGATTCTGTGAGGTGGAGTTGGTATCGGGCATTTGAGCTGATCTGTCAGCATATTTATTTTATGTTCTTACTCTTGTTATTGGACCCGTCAGCATCTGACTCCTCCGGTTAATCCCATTTCTCTGAGAAGAGCCGTGTTTATTCAACTTGTTGATCAAGTAATCATCCAAATATAACATGAGTATCTGTCTTTCTGTACCTTAACCTGACCGTTGGTGCTAATATTCCTGAATCCCCGGGGATGTAATTATGAAGTTCAGAAACAACATGCAAAGTGCACGGCTCATGCTCTTCTATACATCATGGCTGTGGATCCCATTTGGATCCTTGATGTATCAAGAGCTGGCACTGTGAAGCTCAGAAACAATGAAATGGTGTGTCTCGGGCTTTTCACTGCCTGGTGTGTCCCATGTGGAGCTCCATGAACAGTGGAGTGTGTGTTGGGCTGTTGCTCACTTCCCCATGTGTCCTATGTCGTGGTCCATGGACAGTGGAGTGTGTGTTGGGCTGTTGTTCACTTCCTGGTGTGTCCCATGTACTGCTCCTTGGTGGGCAGGGGGTCTCAGCAGCTTTGAGACACGTCTTTAAAACTTGGTCTGTGCCTGTTCACTGAAAATCTGTGTTTGTCCCTCTCAGCTGATCATGCGGTCAATTACACGAGGAAGCCCCTCGAGTACTATTGTTAATTACCAGGCATCAAACTTGGAACTGAGGGACTCCGGACTGACCCCTGTTATTGGAAAGTTAGTGGGGCTGCTGGGAATGTTTTATTGAAGGTTGTGCTGTGAGCTACTTCAGACATTCAGGAAGACATCAGGATTTGGTGACACAACTGTAGATGGAGCATGGGGACGATAGTAAAAGCATCTGGGTCTGTAACATGAACAACAAATGGAGCAGAGGCTGCAGAGAGGGGAAGCTCTGAAACCACGAAGTGAGTTTGTGTGGGGAAAGGGATCTGCTGGATCCACTGCGGGGTTTTCCAGGAACAGCTTCCCAATCTCCACCTAACCAAGGAACAGAGTGTGAGGGGACCCTGACTGAACAAGGAGCTGGTCACAGAGCGGTGTCACCTCCTTCAACACGACCTGCAGCTTCATATCAGGGGGAGGACCGTGCTACCAGTGGTTTTTGGGTCAGAGTTTCATTCAGCTTCCATGTTCCAGAACTTTCCAGGCAGGACCGGGTGACAGCTCCATCAT
The DNA here is from genome assembly GCF_047496795.1 of Chiloscyllium punctatum. Taxonomy (NCBI): domain Eukaryota; kingdom Metazoa; phylum Chordata; class Chondrichthyes; order Orectolobiformes; family Hemiscylliidae; genus Chiloscyllium; species Chiloscyllium punctatum. Next base: position 20,444,878 of record NC_092788.1, on the reverse strand, counting down.
CTCTCCGATCTCAACATCAGTGTCATCATTCAGTGACGGAGGATATATATGGTGGATGAGAGCAATAGGCCCGCTGGGAACATCAGGCAGCAGACAATCAGGGGGATGGAGCAACACATGCCATGTCTGCACGGCTCAGAGTAAACCCTTCAGTACACACTGTATCACTAAGTCCTGTAATCCCTCTGTATTTCAGTAACATACTGCTTGCCGTTCTTCCTGGAAGAAAATTACAGGTTATATATGACGTTAAATCCCACCTGCCAAACTTTTATCCATTGATTAACTTGTCCATATCCATTTACAGACTCTACAACTTCCACTGATTATTTATTTTCCTGCTTATATTATTTCCATTGGCAAAGTTAGTTACAGTACATTTGTTCCACTTCTCTGGATCATTGATATAGATGGTAAATCGCTGAGGACCCTGCACTGGTCACTGTGTGACCCTACTGGTTACATTCTTTTAAACTGATTAAATCTGATTTATCTGGAGTGCCTGCTTTCTGTCGATTAACCAGCCCTCCCCTCTTCCTGTGTAACACGTTCGAAGGACTGAAGAAAGACGAGGAACATCAGTCAGCAATCCAGCTCCTCTAGCCTGCTCCACCATTGAATACAATCATGGCTGATGTCAGCCTGCTCCACCATTGAAAACAAACATATGTGGTGTCAGCATGCTCCACCATTGAATATAATCATTTCAGATGTCAGCCTGCTCCATTATTGAATACAATCATTGCTGATGTCAGCTTGCTCCATTATCTCATCACTGATCTAATTCCTCTCTACTTATCATAAAACTCTGATCTCTTGTTGTAGGTTGCCCCACATGAGGAAATACCCAATGCATATCGACATTATCAATCACCTTTAGCATTGTCCAGTCCTCAGTGACATCTCCTCCCATTTTTCTAAACTCCAGAGAGTATAGGCCTGAACTGGTCAATCTCTCTTCAGAGGACAAACTCCTTATCTCTGGAATCAGTCTAGTAAACCTCTTCTGAACTGCCTCTATGGTAATTACATCCCTCCTGCAGTCAGGATCTGAAAACTGTACACAGTACTCAACTGCGATCTCACAAATGCCTGGCATTATTGCAGCAGTACCTCCCTCGCTTTATAATCTATTCTTTCAGAAATAAATACCAAATTTGCAGTTGCCTTTCTCATTATCTGCTACACCTGCATCTGTGTCTTTTGCGATATGGATGAGTATACCAGATCCCTCTGTACCTAAGCACTCTGCAGTTTCCCTCTGTTTGGATAGTAAGTTGCCTTTCTGTTACACTGACCAAAACGGCCGCATACTTTTAATTGTTTCATTTCATCTGCAACCTATCCTAAACCATTCATTACAATTTCTCAACTGAGTCAGCGTCTTCTGAAAAACTGATAATGGCATGTCCATCCCCTCAAATAGGTGATAGTATTTATTGCTAATCGTTGGGGCCTGGGGACTGAGCCCTATGGTATTTTTGGAAACAGAAAATGAACCAGTTATTCCAACTCAATGCAATTCTTTGTTTCGCCAAGCCTACATGCAAGCGAATAAATTACTTCTAACCATATGCAATCTTATTCTGCAGATTGATCTTTTGTGCACACCTTAGTCAATGTCTTCTGCAAGTTCTGATTTTACATCTCCAGGATCCTCATTATGCAGCTTGCTTGTCACATTCTTAAAGGCTCAAATAAATAATGAAAATATGATTCATCCTTTGTAAAATTATATTGATTCTGATGGATTGTGGCTTCCCTTTGTAAATGTCCTTTCATTAATTCCTGAATACTCGATTTTAACAATTTTCATAAATTCCAGCATTTTTCTCACTACTTTATATTCCATCGTGAATGTGGTAAGCTTGTATTCTCACCTCTATATATTCTCTTCATTCCCTCCAATCCTGTATAATTGACACATGGTGTGAAATGACCTACTCTGGTTGCTGTGTAAGAAGCATGAGTGGCTGAATGGACTCATTCTCTTCCCTGTGCACAAAATCAATGGGCTGATGTCAAAACAAAATCAAAACAAAACATAGATTAAACCGAGCTGAACCAAGGCAAATTAAATTAAATTACATAAAGTTATAACACACAGCACAATCCGACCAAAGCTCCCCATCACCGGTAGCATGATTTGCCATACCCGTATTTGTTCAGAATTCTTCCTCTCAGAGCCCTCACTGTTACACAAATGTCCTGACCAATTTAGCCAATAAAACCATGTGTATATGGTTGAAATAGGGACGCCACGTCCTATTACAATGTTCATTTCTTGGGTGCCCATACTCATAAGGAAGTCAAGGGGAATGGGCTCCATACTTAGTCTACACCACGATCAGAGTCCTGGGAGGTTTCCTGGAACCCAGTTTACCAGAATGTTCTTCCTCGCACAAAATGAAAGAATACTAAACAATTTATTCCCATGCAAGTCCAAAGAGGGAGGATTCAGCGAACACAAGAGGAGGGGCACCAGGTTTGCCTTGACCTCGGTTCCCAAAACCCCTTCCAAAACACTTGCTACAGTGCACCAATACCTACGAAGCTTGTGGCATGATCACAAGCAATACGTAAGTATACCAACATCTATTGTACATTTGGGGCATATTGGGGACTCTCCTGTCTTAAATTTGACAGGCTGCTCGGGTGTCAATTAAACCCTGCGGAGTACCTTCAACTGCATAGCCTACATCCTATTGCAAATTGAAATCTTTCTTACAGTTTCCCAAATATCTTCCCACTCCTCTGGTGAGATCTCCACCCACAATTCCTGAGCCCAGATTCCATGCAGCCGCTCTATATCATTTGAGACACTACCTCTTAATAAATGATAGAGGCTGCTGACCGAGAGAGCACCTGTGGACGAAGCACTCTTCCCTCCATTTCCGACCTATGGGGACTAACCATTAATGTAGTCGTTTTTTCTGTCTAAAGTTCCTCATCTAAAATTAATGAAAGTGGCCCCTCCAAGATAACTCATATTTCTGGCTCAGCTGCTCTAAAACCACCATGACCACCACGTCAAATAATTCTCCCAAACAGGAAACTCCTCTGGACTCTCAGAGCCAAAAGGCAGAATCCATCAATCCCAGCTGGGATCCTACCAATACTACAATGGGAGTCAAAGGGGAAGATCATTTTTGTAATTGCTCTCACTTTGTCGCATCATTTTACAGGCTTTAACTATTTTATGGACAATTGGATTTCTGCAATCCTCGTCTTGTCCATGAACAACAGATTAATGAGGGGACATTTTGCCTGGGATGCCTCAATGTCCAGCCAAACTGACCGCAGGTCTTTGCAAGCTCAATGAGCCACATACGATTGCAGGGAACCTCGTTGGTATTTCTTAAAGTCCAGAAAATTCACACCCTTCATCTCCCGCAGAAATTGCAATTTGGCGAGCTTCATAAGAGGCCACCTGTGATGCCAGGTAAACAAGCTTAACCAACTGTAAAGCCTCCATAGAACCGACCTGGAGAGCATCAAAAGGACCATTTGCATGGGATAGAAGAAACGAGGAAGTGCATTCATTTTAACCAGAGGTATTCTACCTTACCAGGATATTGGAATATCTTCCCAGAGCCGAAGGTCCTGTCGTATCTTCTCGAGCACTTGCACGAAGTTTGCTTTATATAACTGACAGAAGGCTCGTGTGGTAAAAATGACTAAATAGTGGAGACCTTCTCGTGACCATCTGAAAGGGAATCAGATTGCACCCCCCATGATCAGGTACTCGAATAACACCCAACAGGCATGGCGTCCGATTTCATAAAATTGATGTTATACCCCGAGATAGATTCAAATAAATCAATCACTTCATTAAAACGGGGCAAAGATATCATCAGGTTAGGTCGAGAGTGAAGAACGTCATCTGTGTAAGGATGATGTCATGCCTTCCTGACCCTACCACCCGTTCAGTTATAGTGGGGCCCCTCTGGGTGGCCTCTGCCAACGGTTCAATCACCAATAAAAATAATAATGGCGAAAGGGGCACCTCTGCCAATGCTAAAATTATACCATTAGACCTTATACCATTTGTGAGAACTCCTGTTGCTGTTGCGTCACTATATAATTCTGCCATCCAACAGGCAAAGACACCTCCAAGGCAAAACAGTTTCAAGACATAAAAGAGGTACGGCCACTACACCCAAGCAAATGCTTTCTCTGCATCCAGCGAGACTACCAAACCTGGAATCGACCTTGCTGGCACACCTGAACAATATTTTGCACTCTCCTAATATTAACAGGGGACCTGTGACTCTTAATAAAACCTGTCTGATCCTCTTTCACAATGAAGGACAAGATCTTCTCCAGCCTCAACGCTAGTATTTTCGACAAAAATTGTAAATTCTACGTTTAATAATTGTATAGGCCTATACGAATAGGCAATCCTCTGGGGCTTTCCCTCTCTTGAGAATAAGAGAAATGTTTGCTTCTCTCTGAGAGGATGGGAGGCAGTTCTGTCCACAGGAATAATTGAATATATCCAACATTGGCCCAGCCATCATGTCTATGAACTCCCACTAAATCTCACTCCATAAGCCATCTGGCCGATCGGTTTGCCACTCTGGAGCTGCCTTACCGCATCCTGTATCTCTTGGATGTCACGGGGCATTCAAAAGCGACTCCTGCTCTGAAGTTATACCTGGGAGGTCCAGGGTCTTAAAATGACTCCGTTTTCACCAATCTGTCCGCACAATCCTCTGACTGGAGCAACCCAGAGTAGAACTTTCTGAATGCTGCATTAACCCTTTTGGGACGGCAGGTGATAGTACCAGCACCCCCTCTAATGGATGTAATAGATTGGGGGCACTCTTCTTTCTGGCCAAGTGCGCCAAATACCTTCACAGTTGAGCACCATACTCGAATAACCTCTGTTTCGGAAAGGAAATCTCCCTGTTTGTGGTCTGGGTGAGCGCAGTGTTCAGAGCAACCAGAGGGCTGTAATCTCCTGCAACTTAGTTACAGACAGTCTGTCAAAGAATGCTGTCTCAGCTTCCTTCAGCCAAGCCTTGAGCATACGCTACTGCTGGCCCTTCTGCTGCTTCCAAGTCACCGAGTAAGAAATAATCAAACCCCTTGCATAGGCCTTGGCAGTCTTCCAGAACACAGATGGATTACTGGCCGTACCCAAGTTAATGTCCCATTAAAAACTTCAATTCCCGCGAAAAGTACTCAATGAATTTGCTATCTTTCAGGAGGCAAGGATCCATGCGCCAGTGCTGTGAGCCTGTCCCATCGCCATCGGCCTGAACATCCACGTACACTGCTGCATGATCAGAATTTTGCAGGGCAGCATCGAATTTAAAAAGTCCAATGGGGCAAAAAATATGTCAATCCTGGTATAGCACTTACGTGGGTTAGAATAAAAGGTGAAGCCCCTACCTACAGGGAGAAGACATCTCAAACGTTCACCAACACAGCTCCCTGTTCAGGTCCACCAGCTTCCTTAATGGCTGGGAAATATCCGCGAGACCCCTTGACATCCTATCTACGTCAGGGTCCATAAGTCGGTTAAAGTCTCCCCTTTAATTGTACAATGTTCCCCAAGTGTCATCAACCTGGAGTGCGCATTTGAGGGGTTTTGGTGGGGCAATATTATACAATGTCCCATATTCCTCTCCATGTATTAAAGCTTTAAGGATCAGATACCACTCACGTTCGTCATTAATTTGGTCAAACAACTGAAGCCGAAGGTTTGTATGAATGAGTGAAGCTACTCCTCTTCTTTTCGAATTAAAGGATGAAATAAATACCGGACCGAACCTTCCCTGCTGTAACTTTAAGCGCTCCTTATCAGTTCGATGTGTTTCTTGCAGCAAGGCTACATTGACCCCATCCTTTCTGAGGCTTGAAAGTATCTTCTTCTCTTAATGAGTGAGTGACTCTCCTTAAGGTTCCACGTGCACCATTAAACAAGCAGTTAGCCATAACTATCCGAAGCAGCCCATGACCTATTAAAAAAAGTCCAATGGGGCAAACAATATGTCAATCCTGGTATAGCACTTACGTGGGTTAGAAAAAAAGGTGAAGCCCCTACCTTCAGGGTGAAGACATCTCAAACGTCCACCAAGGCAGCTCCCTGTTCAGGTCCACCAGCTGCCTTGATGGGGCAGGCTTGATGGAGAAGAACCCATTTATAGCACGTCAAGTGAAAGCAGTAAACAGTTCATACCAACTTGAAACTATAACTACAATAACAACCAAATCAAAACTTCTCACAAATATTTCTAAAATGAGCCAACATATAACACAAATAAGTGGAGAGATCCCCCCTTCCTGCAGAGGGTGTACATATTACCCATTAATCCCCCATGGATCTTCCGAGCTGAAGCCGCTCATCATATCCAGGCAAAACAATGTTTTCAAAAGTTGTATGCGTCTTACAACAAGAACATTAAATTTGTCCCATCCATACTTTGACCTCAGGCAGTCCGGGTGAAACAAAATGTAACCAACCCCACCATCCCTAAACCCACTTTCTCATTCGGCGGGAAGTGAGAGAAATGAAAAGAAGTTGATGAGCTGGCCGTTTTCTTCTCGTTCTGGCAGCCCGACCAGGCTGATGTTCTTCTGATGGCCCAGATTTTCGAGGTCGTTGACCTACTCTACTAAGGCCCTTAGCTACCATTCCAGCGCTTCGACATGACCCGCCGAGGATTTTGCCACGGTTTCCAAAGCCGCGATCCGCTGTTCCACCTCGACGATGCACGGCCCGAGACGCTGGGTCTCCTGATCCTGCTTTTGCAGCTTGGCTGAGATCAGTTCCAGCCTGGTTCAGGACTCCTCCATCGCTGAATCAATCTTCTCTCGCAGGCTCTGATCTCTGAGGCCAGGCTCTACTCCACAGATAAGTCTCCTGGAGCGTTCGCAGAGGCCGACGTCACAGCCGCGGGTGTATCCATTGCTGCGGTGCCCTGCTGGTTGTGATCCTCATGATCCTTTTCCCTTAGTTATTTTCCGTTACTCACTTAAAATGGCATAGAGCAATACTGGGGATCAAAAACCTCCGATTTTACCACAATAGGGAAGAAAGAGATGGTGAATGCATAACTTAGTCTGGGTGCTGGTGCAGAGCTCAGCAGGGCAGACCGACTGGATCACCGCCATCTTGGATCTCACCCGAATAATCACTGTGAAAAAAAACTTTTTTTGAAATGGTTTGAAGATGTTTCTTGTAGGGGGAGACAATGGAGAACTATTGGATGTGATACAGTTAGATATTCAGGTGGATGTTTAAGAGTTCAGAAAGTGAATAGTAAATAAAATTGAACCAACGTGGTTCAGGGGCGACTTTGGGAAACGGAAAGGTAAAAGTGAAGTTGGCCTTCAGTTAACGGAAATTGGAATATCGAAGTAAAGGCGTTCTGCACAGACTGCATGCAGTGTGGATGAGATTATACATGTGTTCTGTACTGTTTCAAAGAATGAGAGGTGATCTTAGGGAAACTTAGAAAATTCACCCACAGCAGACTGACTAATACAGGGGCATGGAAAAGTGCAGCAGGCAAGGTTAGGGGGAACCCAAGATGTTCTAAAAAAACACGCTGAACAGAATAACCAGGAAAAAATTCGGACCCATATCGAAACCAATAAGGTAATCAGTATGTGAAACCGGGGAGCATTGATAGACTGTGACATGAGAGCTTCACATCTGTTTTATTTGAAAAAGGAAGATGCTGGTACAGAATTCAAGAAGATGGACTGGGAAGTTCTCGAGCAGATTTATATAAGATGCAAGTTGGTATTAATGGTTTTGGATGATGTAAAGTCCAGATGAGTTGTATCGCAGGATGCTGTTGGAGACAAGAGAGGAAATGTCCTGACCTAAATGTTTTAGTCGAATCTGACCACACAAGGGAGGTGCTAGAGGACTGGAGAACTGCTATGTGGCCCCAAGTCACAGGGAAGGTTGTAGCGATAGACCAGTGTCTGGTGGTGTATCACAGCGAGAAGTGTAATGTATCTAATTATTTGTGGTATTCATAAATGATGTAAATATTAATGTGGAGGGGGCGGTGGGGGGTGGGGGCTGTGCGTAATAAGTAATTTTGTGTTTGACACAAAGATTTACCAGGTGGTTGGCAGTGAGGAGGAAAGCCTTATGTTACGGGAAGATACAGGTGGAATGGTCAGATGGTCAGATCAATGGCAGATGGAATGGAACATTGATAAATAGGATGTGATGCACCTTGGATGAAGGAACTAGACAGGGGAGAATTCAATAAATAGCAGAACACTAGGGAGGTCAGAGGGTGTTTCGCCACACATCCCTGAATGTGACTGGACAGTATAATAGCCAGTTAAGAAATCACACGGGACTGTAGGCATAGTGTTCATTCATCGAGGTGACACAATAAGAGTTAAACATGCCATTAGTTAGGCCATAGATAGATTACTGTGGGCAGTTCTGGCAGCCACATTACAGGAAGTGTTTTAGATTCTCAGTAACATCAGAAGCTATTGGGGTCACCACAGAGTTGGAAGCTTCAGTGGATTTGTTTTCCTTCCTAGATTGGAGAACTGCATCTGACAATCTGTGTCTGATCTTTCCTTTTTGCCAAGTACATGTTTATGGGATATTACTGTATCAGAACATTTCATTGTTGATAGAGTCTAGGCCAAACCTTCAAATATTTTTGAGGAGCTCTGCGGTCTTCTATAACACGTGACTCCTTCTCTTCTTGTATAATTCGTTGGATGCACTAAATGGGCTATCTCTAAACTTCTCCAATAATTTCATTGAGCTGAATGACTTCCTCATATTCCTGTGAAGATAGCGTGAGGAGCTGAATAATCTCTTCCTTTTAACTGTGGAAATGTGCAGTGTCCAGCTGCATTGTTGCATGAATGTTACTGATACTTCCAACAGAACAAGCCTGAATGTTGTCCAGGTCTTGCTGCACATGAACACAGACTAGTTCAGGAGGTAAAGGGGGACATTTTTACTGAATATTGTGTGACCTTCAATGAATACCCTCACTTCTAATCTTTATGAAGCAGCTGAAGATGTTTGCGCTGAGGAAACTACCTTGAGGATCTTTTGCAGATATGTCCAGGACTGCATGGATTTTTGTAAACAAACCACAATCATTGTGCTTTCTGCTTTAAATCACTCTAACCAGGGAAGTTTCCAACTCATTCCCATTAAGCACAATCCTGCTCAGGCTCCTTGAGACCATCCTTAGTTAAATGATGCCTTGATGTCAGGGCCGGTCACTCTTCCCTGAGCCTTTGTGTTCACGTCTTTTGCTCATATCAATAGGTCACAGTGTGGGGGTAAGGAGTGCTTTTTGACCAATCAGAGGTGAGGGCTGTGAAGAATTGGACATGAAAGGCAGTGTTGTAGATGCTTTCCATATAGACTGGAGCAAGTTCTTCGACAAGATTCTGCATATTAGGCAAGTTAGTAAGGTTAGGTCACATGGGAACCAGCGCACCCAAGACAATTGAATAAAAAAATAGATTGAAGGAAGGCGACAGAGGTTGGTATTATACCTTCTGATCTTATTGTGGGTGAAGACATGCTTGTGAGGGGAGGGGGCCGTGTGGATGAATGACGTACCCCTGGTTGTGGGGTTCTCACATTCTATTATTGGAAAGCAGAGGGTGTTATTTTCCTGGAAGCTCTGTTATTGAATGTTGCCAGATTGTCTGGACCATCTCTGTCTGAGGTGTTGGGGCTGTATTCACCGTGAAACTGGGTCTACAACATGACCAACATATGAAGCAGATGTTGCAGAGAGGGGAAGCTCTATAAAGAGAGATGAGCGACCTCTTTGATACCCAACCTGGGTTTTCCAATTACATTTTCCAAACCAGCCCAAATTGTGTGTGACAGTTTTGAGGGGCTGAATGGTCTCCTGTGTTTCTGTGCACTAGGGTATCGCAATAAGTAGCCTCTAACTGCTCCTGTGTATCAGGTTTGAGGGACTGAATGGAACACAGAAACATGGGACTGAGGAGCAGGAGTGGGCCATTAGACACTTTGAGCCTTCTCCAACAGGCACTAAGATTGTGGCTGATCAGGTTATGGTCACAACCCCACTTCCATGACTGTATCCCGTTATCCATGACTCACTTCTCTGCCAAATATTTAACTAACTCAGCTTTGAATCAATGTAAACAAAGAAGCATCTCAAACCTGTGGGGAAGAGAATTCCCACATGAAATGCCTGTTTAGAATGTCTCCTCATCCCTCTTATAAGAGTCATGCAGCATGCACATTTGTCCGTGCTGACCAGACATCCCAATCTGATCGAGTCTGATTTGCAAGCATTTGGCTCATATTCCTCTATACCTCGTTATTCAGATACCCATCAAGATGCCAGACTCCACCACTTCCTCTGGCAGATAATCCCATATGCACACCTCCCTCTGTATAAAATCATTGCCTTGAAGTTCCATCTAAAATATTTCCCCTTGCACCTTAAACCTATACCCTCTATTTTGGTATCTCCTATTCTGGGAAATAGACCTTGTCTATTTACAAAATCTATGCCCCTTATGATTTTATGGTCAGCCTTAAGTTCGTGATTCTGCAGGGAAAACCACTTTTGCCTATTCAGCCTCTGCTTATAGCTCAAACTCTCCAAACCTGGCAACATCCTTATAAATCTTTTCTGAACCCTTTCAAGTTTCACAGCAACCTTCGCACAGCAGGGAGACCAGAACTGCACACAGTATTCCAAAATGTGGCCTCACTGTCATCCTGTACAGCTGTAACATGACATCCCAACTCCGAAACTCAATGCTCTGACAAATGAAGGCAAACATACCAAACACCTTGTTCACTATACTCTTCACTTTGAAGGAGTGTTGCACTACATCTCTCCGTCTCGTTGCTCAGCAACATCCTCCAATAAATTTCCATTAAGTACCCCGAAATGCTTCCCAAAATGCAGCACTTCACATTTATCTGAATTAAACACCATCTGCCATTCGTCAGCCCATGGGCCCGTCTGATCGAGGTCTCATTGCACTCTGAGATAATTTTCTTCATTACCCACAACACCAAACATGTTGGTGTAATCTTCAAACTTACTACCCTTACCACCTATGGTCACATCCACGTCATTTATATAAATAACGAAAAGCAGTGGGCTCAGCATTGATCCTTCTGGCACACTACTGTTCACAGGCCTCCAGTCTGAAAAGCAAACCTCTACCAACCTCTGTCGCCTTCCTTCAATCTATTTTTTATTCAATTGTCTTGGGTGCGCTGGTTCCCATGTGACCTAACCTTACTAACTTGCCTAATATGCAGAATCTTGTCGAAGAACTTGCTCCAGTCTATATGGAAAGCATCTACAACACTGCCTTCATCAATCTGCTTTGTCACCTCTTTAACATACTCAGTAAAATTAGTGTGACACGATTTCTCACACAAAAAGCCATGGTGACTATCCCCAATCAAGCCTTGCCTTTGAACATGCATGCAATTGGCTATCCCTCAGAATCCCGTCCTACAACTCACCGACCACTGATGTCAGGCTCACCGGTCCAGAGTTCCCTGGGTTGTTGAGTAACTGTTTTCTGTTCTACTGCTACTCCTCTATTGGTCACAGCAAATTATCGGTGTTACCAGTTTGATGAATGGCTTAAAATATAGGTCTCACATTGGGTCATGATCATCCGAGGAAGAAGTCATGTAGATTTCCTTCTCTGTGAAAATAACAAATGCATGACTAAAACAAAGTTCCTCAAGCTATGATGTAAAGATGAATGACAAACAGTGTAGAAATTACAAAAATGTACATTGATATTTCCATTACTAAAAGTAATGAGGAGCACAAACATGTGCAGACACACACAGATACATACACAGGCACACATAGACAAACTCAAAGACACACACAGACGTGCACACGCAGACACACTCAACCTCACAAAAACACAGAAACACAAAAACACGGATACACAGACACACATGCACCCGCAAATACACACACTAACACAGACGAATGCATGTACTATAGTGCGTACAAAATTAGAACAGTAAGAAGGTCATTTGGCTCATCCAGTCAACTGAACTATTGATCATGGATGACATGTTTTTCAAGCTAGTTCTACTACCCTCTCACAACAAGCCTTGAGCCCATCTTTAATCATAACTTATCGAGTTTTATCCTCAAGACTCTAAGATGTGTGTGTGTGTGCGACACGCGCATGCACGTGTGTATCTGTGTGTGTGTGTGTGTGTGTGTTTGTGTGTGTGTGTGTGTGTGTGTGTGTATGTCTCTTTGTGCATCCGTGGGTGTCTGTGTGCTGTGCATGTGTTGTCTGTGGGTGTGTGTGTCTGTGCGTGTGCATGTGTCTGTGTGTCTCTGTGTGCGTGTCTTTGTGTGTGTGTATCTGTGTATGTGCGTCTGTGCGTGTGTGTGTGTGTCTCTGTGTGTGTCTTCGAGGAGAAAGTGAGGACTGCAGATGCTGGAGATCAGAGCTGAAAATGTGTTGCTGGAAAAATGCAGCAGGTCAGGCAGCATCCAAGGAACAGGAGAATTGACGTTTCGGGCATAAGCCCTTCTTCAGGAATGTGTGTCTGTGTGTGTATGTCTGGGTGCGTGTGTATGTGTGTCGTGTACGTGTCTGTGTATGTGTGTGTGTGTCCTAATAGCAGTCGACAGCATTATCGAGGACGGTTGTTTTTCGGATTGGAGGCCTGTTGTTATGGACTCGGCCAGACCACTCAAAATATTCTTGAGCAGGCAGCGCAGACTCTAACTTTGTAATTTGTTTCAGTAAGTTCACAGTGAAAATTATCAGGTTTTAACATATACAAAAAATATTCACAAAACTACACAATGAAACACAAAGAACAGAATAATGAACCCCTACAGAACTCAATCTATTCAAACTAGACTTAATTAGCTGTTCTGAAAGTACACGACCATTCCAATAAGCAAACCCCCCTTAAAAACAGTAGAAATGGAACAAATGATTGCATGTTAAAGTTAGAAGGGCAGAAGGACAGAGAGAGAGAGGGAGAGAGAGGGAGAGAGAGAGAGAGAGCCTGTCCACAGAGCTAAACTGCAAACTGGTTCTGGACTGAACTGCTCACCTCGAGAGCTGACCACTCCCCTTTCATTATACCTTTAATCACAAAACCGTTCAATCTCTGTACCAATCCAATCACCTTGGAGCCGGGAACTATTTACGAGGCCTCTGAAAAAAAATTCAGGGACACAGTATCTTTGAGAAAAGGAAGCTTTTAGACAAAAGGGACCAGCTTTGTGACACTGTGCACTGTGGTGTTCCACAGGGACTTCTGCTCAATCCATTTTTGTTTTGACATTTAGACAAATGATTCAGATGAGAATTATAGAAGGCGTGGTTAGAAAGATTGTGGATGAAACCAAGTTTGGCTATATCGTGGACAATGAAAATTACACAGGGACATAGATCAAATGGCTTGATGAATCTGAAGAGTTGTACAGCACCGAAGCAAACACTTTTGACGAAGTCGTCCATGCCAACCTGATTTCTGCAATTAATCGTGCCCGACTTGGGGTGGTGCAGTGGCTCAGCAGTTAGCACTACTGCCTCACAGTACCAGGGACCTGAGTTTGATTGCTGGCACAGCTGACTGACTGTGTAGATTTTTCACATTCTCGCTGTGTCTGCATGGGTTTCTTCCCACAGTCCAAAGTTGCGCAGCTTATGTCAATTGGCCAAGCTCAGTTGCACATAATGTCAGGTGAATTAGTCGGGGTAAATGTGGTGAGATGTTTCTGGATGGGTAACTCTTCTGAGAGTTGGTGTGGACTTGTGCTACACTGTAGGGAATCTAATCTATTTGTCAGCAATTGGAACATATCATTCTAAATCCTTCCTATCAATATATCCATCTGGGTTCCTTTTAAATGTTGTAATTATACCTACCTCCATTACTTCTTCTGGCAGTTCATTATGTACACGCTCCACATTCTGAGTGATATCGTTGCCCCGACGTCACTTTAAAATCTTTCCCCTCTCACATTAAATCTATGCCTTCTAATTGTGGACTTCCAAGCATGGGGAAAAGATCTTGACTATTCACCCCCTATCCATGCACTTCATCAATTTATAAACCTCTAGAAGGTGCAAATATGTCTCCCACCCAAGGTCTGTGCTTTCAGGCATCCGGGGCTTAAATTCTGAAATTCAATACTGACACCTCTTCCATCTCGATCAAACCACAATTTTAAAATCATTTTACTCAATGCGTTCAGACATATTATTAAACAACTCTAGTTGGATGAGTTGGCCTCCAGTTGGCCCTATAGGGGCCAGAGGTAGGGACACTACCACCACTCCACAATAGCCCCAAAAGTTGCAGCATTATTCTCCTGGGTGTTCGTTCATCAGCCTGTTCTGACATGCAGCACCTGAATCCAGACAATCTGGTCTCGAGCTAGGGACACTTCCAGGGAAGTTCAGGAATTGGAATAGAATCCAGAGCTCTGCCTCAGAGGCAGGGATACTACCGACTGCACAAAATCTAAACCATGCCCAAATTTTTAACTTTAAATGCCAGCTTTCCGATCGGTATGGATTCTTTGAAATCTGGTTCACTCTACTGAATTACCCAGTTAAAATAATAACGTTCTTAAAAAATGCAAGGTCCTTGCCTCAACTGTAGGGTGTCGAGTTTATGAGCTCTGCCTTCGAGATAAACTATGAACATCTTTAAATACTTGTCTATTATTTCCAGATTAGATGGATATTATCTGTAGTCTGCAATATGAGGGAATGAAATCCTGCAGACACCACTGCATTATGAAGGACCTCGAATAAATATCAACACGGAACACCAGAGACAAAAACAGAGCTTACTTTCTGGCCTGAAACACCGATCACTGTTTCCCAGCTCTAACGTGTGACTGCCCTCTTCCTACAATCATTAAATGGTACAAGGTAACTGATTACTTTCCAGCCTTTCTTCTCCAATATTATCACTCACTGGGCTAAAAAATTGCAGATGGACTGTAATGTTGATAAATGCGAGGTATTGTACTTTGGTAAAACAGACAAAAAAAAACACATAAACAATTAAATGTTGAGCCATTGGTAGTGTTGTCGAACAGATCAACCTGGGGTTTCAGGCATAATTCTTTGAAGTTTGCTTCATATGTAGACAGGATGGTTATGAAGGTGTTTCACTTGATATTCTTCATTGTATAGACATAGTCATAGAGATGTACTGAACGGAAACAGACCCTCTGGTACAACTTGTCCATGTCGACCAGATACCCTAACCTCATCTTGTCAATTTTGCCGACCCCTGCCCATATCCGTCTGAACCTTTCCTATTTATATACTCATCCAGATGTTTCTTTTTAAATACTTTACCTTAACCAGCCTCTGGAAACCATTTCCATACGCATACCACCCTCTAAGCATAAAAATTGCTACTGTGGTCCCTTTTAAATCTTTCCCCTCTCATCTTAAACCTATGCCCTCTAATTGTGGACCCGCTTACCCCGGGGAAAAAAACATTGTCTATTTAACCTATGCATGCCTCTCATGATTTCATAAACCTCTATAATTCACCTTTCAGCCCCTAATGATTCAGAGAAAACAGCCCCAGCCTATTCCAGCTCTCCCTTCAGCACAAATCCTCCAGCCCTGGCAACATCTTTGTCAATTTTTTCTGAAACTTTCCAAGTTTCACAACATCTTTCTGATAGGAATGAGACTAGAATTGTACGCAATATTGCAAAAGTGGCTTAACCAATGTCCTGCACAGCCGCAACATGACCTCCCAACTCTTTCACTCAGTGGTTTGAACAATAAAGGAATGCATATTAAACACCTACTTCACTATCCTATCTACCTGCAGCTCTACATTCAAGGAAATATGACCCTGTACTCCAAGGTCTCTTTGTTCAGCAACGCTGTCCAGGACTTTATCATATATAAGTCATGCTCTGATTTGCTTTTTTCAAGATTTAGCACCTCGCATTAATCTAAATATACCTCCATCTGCCACTCCTCGGTCCATTGGCCTATCTGAACAAGATTCCATTTTACTCTGTGGTAACGTTCTTAACTGTTCATTACACCTCCAATTTTGATGCCATCTGCAAATCTATTGGTATATCTCCTATGTTCTCATACGAATCATTTATATAAATGACGAATAGCAGTGGACTGTCCTTTGAGTACAGGTGTTGGGACGGTATTTTCAGGTTGCACAGGACATTCATGAGGCATGTCCTATAGGATTTTATGCAGTTCTGGTCGCCCTGTTATATCGAGAATATTATCAAGTTCGGGAGAGTGCAGAAGAAATATATCAGGATGTTGCTGGGAATGGAGTGTTTGCATATAAGGACAGGCTCAACAGACTCGGACATTTTCTACTGGAGCGTAGGAGGCTGAAAATGAACCTTTTAGAGGTTTAGAATATCATAAGAGGTATCGGTAATGTTGAATGGTAGGTGTCTTTTCCCTGGAGTGGGGGATTGTTTTAAGATAAGAGGAGAAAGTGTGTTAAAAGACATGGCGTCATAGAGCTGTATAGCATGGAAACAGACCCTTTGATCCAACGTGTCCATGGCAACCAGACAGCCAAAATTATTCACCTCCCATTTGCTGGCATTTGGTCAATTTCCATCTAAACCCTTCCCATTCATCTGTCCATCCAGATGCTGTTAAATGTTGTAATTGTGCCAGCCTCAATACTTTCCTCTGGAGGCTCATTACACACGAAACATCCTCTACATGAAGATATTGTCCATTAGAGCCCTTTTTTGTCTTTCCCATCCAACCTTAAACCTTTGCCATCTAGTTTTTGACTGCACTACCTAGGGAAAGGACTTTGGCTATTCAATCTATCCGTTGTACCCATGATTTTACGAACCTCGAACATCAACCCGCCTCATCTGATTCTCCAGGGAAAACAGGCTCAGCGTATTCAGCCTCTCCCTGTAACTCAAACCCTCCATTCATGGCAGTGTAAACCCTTCTTGAACCCTTTCGAGTTTGACAACATGCTTCCTACAGAGCAGGGAGATCAGAATTGCAAACAGTCATCCAAAAGTGACCCGAACCAATGTCCCGTACAGTCGCAGTCCAGTCTCCTAACGCATATACACAATGGACTTGACCAATAACATATCAAATACTTTCTTCACTGCCCTATCTACCTGCAAATCCACTTTCAAGGAAGAATAAATCTGTACTCTGAGATCATTTTGTTCAGCAACACTCCCCAGGATTTTACCAGTAAGTGTATAAGACCTGCCCTGATGTGCCTTTCCAATATGCAGCATCTCACATTTATCTAAATTAAACTCTGTCTGCCACTCCTCGGCCCATTGGCCCATCTGATTAAGATCCCGTCGTAATCTGAAGTAACCTTCTTTGCTGGCCACTACACCTCCAATTTTGGTGTCATGTGCAAACGTACTAACTGTCCTATGTTCATATCGAAATCATTTATATAAGTGATGAAAAGTAGCAGAACCAGCACCAATCCCTGTGGCACTCCACTGGTCACAGGCCTCAAGTCTGCAAAACAACCCTCCACCACAACCCTCTGTCCTCTACCCTTGAGCCAGTTCTGTATCCAACTGGGTAATTCTCCCTGAATTCCATGTGATCTAATCTTGCTAACCAGTCTCCATGGGGAGCTATGTCGAATGCCTAACTGAAGTCCATATAGATGACATCCAGCGTTCTGCCGTAATCAATCCTGTCCGTTACTTCTCAACAAAAACAAAATCAAATTAGTGT
Organism: Chiloscyllium punctatum; assembly: GCF_047496795.1. Classification (NCBI taxonomy): domain Eukaryota; kingdom Metazoa; phylum Chordata; class Chondrichthyes; order Orectolobiformes; family Hemiscylliidae; genus Chiloscyllium; species Chiloscyllium punctatum. Next base: position 20,427,148 of record NC_092788.1, on the reverse strand, counting down.
GACATGATTATCCATGCACACCCCCATTTCACGATGCATATAAAGGGCTTTTGTCCAGATCGTCGCTTTTCCTGTTCGTCATATGCTGCCTGACCTGCTGTGCTTTTCCAATACCACTCTCATCTAGACTCTGATCTCCAGCATCTGCAGTCCTCACTTTGGCCTATCGCTAATCAGTCCTTGCCTTTCCAAATGCATTTTAATCCTGTAGCTCATTATTCCCTCCAACACCATGCCCATCACTGATGTCAGGTTCCCCAATCTATAGTTCTTGGCTTTTTCTTTCCATTTTGTTTAATAGCAAAACTTTAGTCAAACTCATGACTTCCAGCATCTCACCTGTGGCTATTGATGATGACAACATCTCAGCAAGGGACCCAGCAATCACTTCCTTCGCTTCCTACAAATTTATTGGGTCCACCTGATCAGGACCTTTGAGGTGATTCATTTTTACACTGCATGTAGTTCGTGAAGGGAATGTACTTTCTGAGGAAGTGATGGATTGTGGGTGAAGTTATAACATTTAAAACGCATTTGGTTATGTACAAGAATAAGAGAACATTTGGACAAATCTGGGCCAAGCGCAGGCACGTGGGACTGGTTTAGTTTGGGATTATGGTCAGCATGGACTGTATGGGCCGAAAGGCCTGTTTGCAAATACCCTGTATAACTCGATGAGTCTATGTGTGTTTGCATGTCCAAGTATGTGTCTGCATATTTCTGTTCGTGTTTGTCTATTCCTGTGTGACTATATATGTCTCTGTTAACCTCTGTTTGCATGTCTATCTCTCTGTGCTTGTTACATGTGTTCCTGCCTTAGTGTGTGGATCTCTGTCTCTGCATCTCTGTGCAATGGGAACTCTTCTTGTTTTTGGTGTGAATCACTGAAACTGGGTCAAAACCACGCTCCCTTCCTCTCCATTTCCCTCTTTTCTACAAGTGATACAAGCCCACACTCTGCTGGTCTGGTTTAGGTCTTTTCAATCCTTTCTCACATGTAAGATTACTTGTAAGAGCAAAACATTAATAATTCCAAGTTACAGGAAGTGCATTAAAATTAATCTCATCGCCTTGGAAAGTGGCTCACTCGGAACTGCTTGGATATAACTGCAATGGAAATATGCTTTAATGTGTAAACTGTGTGTTGGAAACACTACCCAGTGACAAAACATTTCCACATTGCAGAAGGAGCGCAGACATTTCTCCAGACGAACATGTTCCACTCTGCGGGCCTAAGTACAATGACAATCGTCTCCAAACCAACCGAGTGTGTGCATGTGCGTGAGTGTGTGTCCGCGTGTATGTGTGTGTCTCTGTGTGTGTGTGTGTATGTGTGTTTAGTGCAATAAAAATTCAGGTTGGATTTTGCTGCGAGCTGCTGCCCTCCCTATCTCCCTCTCAGACTGAATCCCTGATCGTTTACACATTTTAGCACCACGATTACGGTGGTGTGGGGGGTGGGGGTGCAACAGAGATTGAAAACAAGATAAATCTCAGCAGCTCTGGAAGCATCTTTGGACAAAAATGAAAGTTGACGTTTTGGATCGAGTGATCCTTACTCAGAACACATATCGGGGGATATTACATCACTTTAAACACAACAGAAACTGCCAGACCCACCCCACACAGACACACACACGAATACAGACACATAGAAGTACTCTCTATACATTGACAGTAATATAGACCTGGAGAGTGTGTCAATATTTCACTCGCTCTGTTTGGTGTGTGTCAGTATTTTTGAGTGGAGTGTGACAGTGGAACAATTTCAATATTTGCAGATACCAAACCTGAAAGAATTGTAAAGTTTGTTGCGGACGGTGTGGAACTCCAACGGGAAAGTTATATGTTGATGTACTGTTCAGGTGTATGGCAGATGAAGATCAATGCAGCACAGGGTGAGGTGATGCTCTTTAGTAGGAAGGACATTGAAAGACAATATAAAACAGGTTGTACCGTTATAAAGGAGGTACAGGAGCAAAGGGCCAGGGTGTATATGAGAACAGGTTACTGCAGATGTCAGGACAAGTGAGGAAAGCAGTAAATCTCACAGATTAGTTTCAGTATCTGAGCTGTTTACAGGGGGAGGTGTAGGAGGGACTCTCCGTGCTCCCTCCCTGGGAGGTGGTGGTGACGATGTGTTGTGAGCCCACCCTCCTGCCCACCGAGACCGTGGGGAATCCATTTTTACCAGCTCCACACAAAAGGGAGATGGCATCAGGGCCACAGCTTCTAAGTTGTGCCGGGGGGTCAACGGAGGTGCCAGTGGGTTTAAAGTGAGAATTGCCCTTCACTGAACATTGCTCCTTACTCGGTTGCTGGGACGTTTCAGAATCTCCACTCGAGGCGTCCCAGTTTTCTGCGGCTTGTATCAGGGTCCCCCGAATATGGCAGGGGGAGGGGGGACGTGAGGGAATGGATATCGGGCACTCCACCACTCGGCTTGACCCTTCCTGTCCTTTCCAGGCTGTTTCTCCTGGAATGAGAGAAAGGGAGGGACGGAGGGAGGGAGGGTGCGAGTGGGTACCTCTGCTGTTAATGCTGGTGTAGGTAGGGGGAGATATGGTGAGGTGTATGGAGGGAATCAGTCCACAGTGTTGTATCCATGCAATGTTATTAGTGTGTGTGTGGTCGGGGGAATAGTGGGGAGAGAGAAAAAGAGGGAAGGTACTGCAAGCAGCAGTGAGAGTGGTGGAGCATGAGCCTTGTTTGGGGGTACGTGCTATAACAGATATACAGTGAGTGTGAGGGAGAAGAGGGAATACGGTGACCCTGATCCGAACAGAGCGGAGAAGGTTATTGATGCTTGTCCTGTATTGCTAGACATTTCTTCAGACCTCAAATACTGCACTGACCTGGGTGGAGAGCTCAGAACATGATCGGTGGGTCTGATAGTGTGACCCTTTCTTGGAAAGAATGGTACCCCTCTGTACTAGCCTATCTACCAGGACCTCTGTGCCCCTGTCGACAAACTGTGGTGTAATTGCCCCTTATCTGCCATGCTCGGGGTAAACTGTACAAACCAGCTCCGACATCAAAAAAGCTCAACTGGCCTTTTAAAGATGGCACCAGTGCCAGGGATCACGAAATACCCAGGGGCATCAGTGCGATGGTGAGTGCCTCCAGCCATGATGGGTGGGAGAATAGGGCTGGCATTGAATGAGAGGGACACCATGGGGTGGGGTAGGTAGTTAATGAGGTGAGTTCGATATGGTAGCACCAGGAAATTAGCTCGAACCTGTGCAGACAATCCCTCTGTCACACTCAATGAAAATGGCGCTGAGATAAATTATGATTCGATCCAGCCCAATGAGATAAAGACAATGTTGACCCCAATCCCAGTTACAACGCTGCAGCTGCTTGATCAATGCTCTCCATCACAGAGAAGGATCTCAACGTCATCTTCCCCTTGGAAAATATTGCAGGGCAGGAGACTGAGCTCTCAGTGGGGAACCACTTTGAGACACAGAATCATAATTCTATTAGTTTCAAAATAGAGATGGAAAAGGATGATCTGGGTCTAAAAGGTAACGCTCTAACTTGGAGAAAGGCCAATTTTGATGATATTAGCAAAAACTTCCAAACTGGATTGGAACAGATATTCGCAGTTACGGGGCCTGCTGGGAAGAGGGAAGCCTTCAAAAAGGAGATGTCAAAATCACAGAGAGAGTCTGTCCCTGTTAGGGTGAAGGGGAAGGCTTATAGGTGTAAGGAATGCTGGAGGACGGGAGAAATTGAGTGTCTGGTCACGGATAAGAGGGAAGCATATGTCAGGTAGGGAGAGCAGGTGTCAAGGTTTTTTTCAGTACTCATTCACGGGATGAGGGTATCACTGGTTGGACCTGCATTCATTACCCATTACTAATTGCCCAGCGGGCAGTTACGAGTCACGTTTCAACTCTCCCTCACACTCTGCCGAGGACATGGAGGTCCTGTGCCTCCTTCACCGCCGCTCCCTCACCACCAGACGCCTGGAGGAAGAAAGCCTCATATTTCGCCTCGGAACACTTCAACCTCTGGGCATCAATGTGGACTTCAACAGTTTCCTCATTTCCCCTTCCCCCACCTCACCCTAGTTCCAAACTTCCAGCTCAGCACTGTCACCATGACTTGTCCTGACTTGTCCTACCTGCCTATCTTCTTTTCCACCTATCCACTCCACCCTCTGCAACATGACCAACAAATAGAACACAGGCTGCAGAGAGTGGAATATCTGTAAAATGGAATGAGGGAATTACAATCAAGTCAGCCATGGTTTTGAAGAATGTTGGAGCAGGATTGAATGACTCGCTCATGCAACTTATTCAACTTACTCATGCAACTTACTCTAAAGTAAAAACTCCGAGCTTGCCCAACCTCTCAAAATAACTCAGACCATTGAGTCTGGGCAAAACATCCTTGTAAGTTTCTTCTGCACTATTTCCAGTTTAATAACATCCTTCCTATAGCAAAGTGAACAACACTGAACATAACACTACCAGTATTGCATCACCAGCATCCTGTATAACTGCAACATAACTCCCTAATTTCGATACTCATTGCTCTGACTGATGAAGGCCAGTCTGCCAAATGCCTTTTTCACTGCCCTATCTACCTGTGACTCCACTTTCAGAGGACTTTGAACCTGAATTCCAAGGTCTCTTTGTTTCAATACATCCTAAAGACCCTGCTATTCACCATGAAACTCCTACCTTGCTTTGACTTTCTAAAATGCAAGAAGTTACACTTATCTGTATTAAACTCCATTTGCCATTTCTCGGCCCACTTCCTCACCTGGTCAAGGCACTGCTGTAATTTCTGAAATTCCTGATAGTCTTCCTCACTGTCCATGACACCGTCTATTTTAGTGTCACCTTGAAACTTATAATTCATGCCTGTACATTCTCATCTAAATCATAGATGTGTGTATTATGTAAATATATATACACTATACATGCATAAAACAAACAGTAATAGTCCCAGAACTGACCCCTGAGGCAGTCCACTCATCACAGGCCTCGAGTCTGACAAGCATACTTCCACGATTACCCAATGTTTCCTACCATCAAGCAAATTTTGGATTTGATTTGCCAGCTCCCGCTCAATTCCATGTGATCGAAACTTCCAGAGCAGCGTACCATGTGGAACCTTACCGAAGGCCTTACTGAAATCCATATACACCAGGTATACCACCAAGTTACTTGTCATTTCACCAAAGCACTCTAACAAATTTTTGAGCCATGATCCCCCACGCACAAAGCCATGCTGACTGCTCATAATCACACCCTGCCTTTCCAAATCCATGTATATCTTCTCTCAGAACCTTATCAAGAAACTTACCTACTAGAGATGTCAGGTTTACTGGTCTATAGGTACAATATATATACAATATACATGCATAAAACAAACAGTAATAGTCCCAGAACTGGGACTATTGTATATTCTTTGTAGCTCTTCTTGAATAAGGGCACAACATTCGCTACACTCCAGTCCTCCGGGACCTCACCCGTTGGCTACCGATGATACAAAAGTACCAACCAAGGCCCCCGCTATTACTTCTCTGTCCTCCTGCAGTGTTCCTGAATATATCGGGTCAGGACCAGGAGGTTTATAGAAATACTGATATGTCTACTTATTTCAGGTGGAAATACCAAAGAGTGAGAAAGTGACTTAATGATGATTAAATTAACAAATTAAACAAGATATTAATCACAGGAAGTGACTTCAGAAGAATTCCAGACTTCGTGGAATCCTGAGAATTCTCAGGAAATTGCAATCCAGAAAAGGAGGGTCATGAAACTGATCAGGAAATCAAAAAACGAACATGCATGCAAACAAACAGGAACACAAGGACTGCAAAAATCTAAGATCTATAGTTCAAAGGATTGATAAACATAGTCAAATGTGGAAATTTGCAATCGGGAGAGACGAGTTTCTGGTGGATAACAGGGAAATGGCAAAGCAAATGCCCAGTTACTTTCCATCTGTCTTAATGGAGTAAGATCCAGAAAATCACCCAGAAATACGAAGTGATCGTATAGGACTTGTGGAAGTAAAGACATAAAGTCAATTCATATCAGTAACAAGGCAATATTAAACATGCAGCTGGATTGAGCATTGCTAAACTTGACAAACCAGATGTACTTCATACCAAAATCTTCAGAAATAAATCACAAATAGAAGTATCGATTGCATTGTCGATGATTGTGTTCTATTTTCCTGTACATTCTGCAGAGTCTGGAACCTGTGTAGATAAATGTACATTAGTAAACATGATCCAAGCACGATAGATGAATGGTAGGGATCCAAGCATCGACAAAGGGAAGAAGAGATGGTGTGGAGAACTGCTGACAACTTTACATTTGTCGGGAAACTGTTGGAATATATTATATAGGATGTGATATTGGATACTTAGACATTTACAGCAATATTGGAGACACTCAGTATGCATTTCTGAAAGGGAAATCATACTTGACAACCTTTGGAATTGTTTGAAGTTGATTCTTACAGCATAGATAATGGGGAAACAGTACAATTGGCATATTTTAGATTATCAGAAGGCTTTCTATAAGAACTCACACAGTGAGTTCGAAAATGCAATGATGTGAAGGGTATTTGGATGAATGTATGTAAATGGAAACTTAAAGTTTGGTTTGCCTTGCTTTAAGGGAGTCAGAATATAGATGTAAAGACATGTTGAAGCAGTTTCAGAGACTATTGGTGAGACTGTACCTGGAGTATTGAGAACAGTTTTGGTGACCGAATCTGAGAAAGAATATACTGACCACAGAGGAAGTGTAATGGACATTATCCAGATAAATCCCTCAGATAGCGAGATTGCGTGATGAGGAAACTCCGCCTGTGTTCTCTTGAGTTTCAAAGAATGAGAGTTGGGTCACTGTCAACTTTATAAAACTCACAAAACATACGACAAGTTGGAAATTAAGAGATGTTTATCAGGCTGTCTAATCCACATTCAAGGCAAATAATGGCAGGATAAGGAGAGACCATTGAAGACTGAAATAAGGAGGAAATTCTGCACTTGGAAGGTACTAACTAACACAGGGGCAAGGCAGGGCAAGATTACGGAGAATCCCCAGACAATCTATAAGTGTGTCAAGCGGAACAGAATAACCAGTAAATAGGTAGGCCTCATTAGTGACTTGCCAAGTTGCATCTAAATCAACTTTAGTAGTAGGAGAAAGAGGGGAGTGTAGAAGGCTGTTTGTGTGACTGGAGGCCAGTGTACCACAGGCATCAGCGCTGGGTCCCTTATTATTTGTTATTCGGAGGTGCTAGTGTTGGGCTGGGGTGGACAAATGTAAAAAAAGCATAACACCAGACTGTAGTCTAACAGATCTATCCGGCAGCACAAGCTTTCGAAACACTGCTTCTTCATCAATGTGCACAACCACGTGATATAACTGATGTTGAGAGATTTTTAACCTTATTATTTGTGGTTATCATAAATGATGCAGCTGTGAAAATGGATGAGGGGTGGGGTATGTAATAAATACATTTGTGTTTGATACAAAGATTGGCCGGGTGATTGGCAATGAGGAGGATGGCCTTATGTTACAGGGTGATACAGATGGAATGGTCAGATGGGTGGATCAATGGCAGATGGAATGTAACTCTGATAACTTTGAGTTGATACATTTTGGGAGAAGGAACCAGACAGGGGAGTACTCAATGAATGGCAGCACACTAGGAAGCTCAGAGGGTGCTTCTCCACATATCGCTGAATGCGATTGAACAGGTTAATACACAATTTGGGGAAGGATAGGGGAATATAAACATAGCCTTTATTCATCTCGGCATAGATTATAAGAAATATGCAGAACTTTGATGAGGGCAAGATGGAATTCTGTGGGTAGTTCTGGGAACAACATTACAGGAAGTATGTGATTGTACTGGAGGGGGTACAGAGAATATTCACCAGGATGTTGCCTGGGATGAAGCATATCAGCTATGGAGAGAGACTGGATTAGCTCAGGTTGTTTAGTTTGGAGGAGAGAAGGCTGAGAGGTCTGTGATTCAGAAGAATAGGATTACGAGGTACATGGACAGGGTGGATAGACAGCAGCTGTTGCTTTTAGTCAAAGGGCCCCACTTTTAAAGTGAAGGGTTTGCGGTTTAGTGAAGATTTGAGAATTGTTTTTCAACCAGAGGGTGTTGGGGTCTGGAATGCACTTCTTGAGAGTGCAGTTGTCATGGTAACCTCAACCCATTAGATACGACACGGCTGTGCACTTCAAATACTTTAATATTCACGGCGAAGGTCTTGTGTCGGAAAGTGGGCCTAATGTAGACCGTGCTTTATTTCTGGGAGTACAGAGACTTTGCTTTGTGATTGTATGGCTGTGGAAGGTCAATCATTGAGTAGCTTAAGCTAGTAATTGATGGGTTTCTGAAGAATATCTTAACACAGTTGATAAGAGAGAACTTGAAATATTTTCAGAAAATATGTCAAGGGCAAAATTAAGAGCAAAAAGGTGCAGATTTCTTACCGTCTGTTACCAGATAATTGAGGACAGGGAAATCGCAGAACGATGGAGCAAATACTTCAGTTATGTCTTCACAGAAGAAAATAAAACAAAAAAGAAAACTTCCTAGTAATACGAGGGAACTTTATTCTGGTGAGAAAAAGGGAATAGAATGAAATTAGCAGCTAAACAGTTTAGAGAAGTATTCGACTGAAATTAATGGGCATAGACAAAGTCAACAAGAGATTTATGAAATGGAAACCATATGTGAGAAAGTGGCTTTTAGTAAAATTATGTAGAAGGTATCAATGCCATGCGAATGGAATCTCAAAAAGAGTTTTGATAAAGCCCAAGCCTATTCTGCAAATTCGAATCCTGTGGAACTCAGACTAATATATGGTCATAGATTTAGAATGGGAGAGCTGGCAGGAAACAGTGAGTAGGAATTAAACAATGTTTTTTTTAATGGAAGGCTGGGAGGATATAGAAAGGATCGTGGCTTGGGCTCCAGCTATTCCCAATACACATCATATCTTGGGTGTGGAGCGCAACTGCAATATTCCCAAGTCTGCTGACAGCACTAAACGATGTCAGCCTGTGAGTGGATGAGGAGGATGTAAAAAAGTTCCAAGGTGATTGAGACAAGTGGAGTAACTGGTCAAATACGTGGCAGATGGAGAGTAATGAAGGAGATGAAATGTTGTGTACTTTGATGGGAACAATAGAATGGCAGCCTCTCATTTGAAAAATGAGTGTTTGAAAAATGTTGCACTATAAATGAACTTAAGCTGCATTTTTGTTTATTTCTGCGTAGCCCTCCGAGTCCATGTAGGGCAGTGAGTTCTGAAGCCAGAAGTCAATACTGGGAATGGTTTTGGCACGCTGACAATTGTATATAGGCCCAGCAAGTGGAGAACTGTAACTTTGAAAGGAATCTGGATCCCTGTAGACCAGTCACTGAAAGCAATATTGCAGGAGCAGAAAGCAGGAAGGAAGATAAATGCTGTAGTCACTTTCATTTCAGGGGGATTTGAGTACAGGAGTAAGTGTATCCTATGCAGTTGTACAGGGCCTTGGTGAAACCCCATCTCGAACATTGTGCAGTATTGTGTGCAGTTTTGGTCTGTTTTCCTAACAGAGGACAAACCTGACATTGAGGGAGAGCAGTAAAGGATGACCAGTGTGATCGCTGGGATGACAGACTTGTTGTGGGAGCAGAGTTTGGAGCGACTTGACCTGTATTCCATGGGGTTTAGGAAAATGAGTGGAAATCTCAGTGAAATATATAACACTCTGACAGGGCGAGACAGAATAAAAGCAGGGATGGTAATTCCCCTCTAAAACAAGGGTCCACAATATTAGGTAGAGACAGGCCACTTTGCGTTGAGATGAGAATAAATGCCTGCACTCGGAGAGTGGCGAACCAGGGGTACTCTCTCCCAGATCAGGCTGTGGAAATCAAGGGCCTGAATATAAATAAGGATTTCTGGAAATCAAAGGATAGGGAGAGAGTAGGAGTATGGTGTGAAGATAGAAGAATCGGCTATTATTCCAAGTTGTTCTCTAATAACGCAGAAACAGTTCCTTTGCAACACTGTGTTGTAGAAAATCGTGCAATATTAATAATGGGGTCTATGGATAAAAGAGGGTAAGTGCCAAACCCTGAAAAATATCAGTAAAAACCAAAAATTAAATTTGGTCTAACCCACACTCGGACAGTTTAAATAAATCTTTAAATTACATGTTGTAATGGAACAGGGCTGTAAATGTAACGCTTTCACGCGACAGTCACTCACTAGAGCACTGTACCTTTCACCACAAGCTTCACCAGAAAGTGCGCGGGGGCTGACTGACCACGTGATGCCGATGGGGAATTCCAGTTCTCCCCAAGATTCTCGCCACAGTTTGAAATAAAGTTGTTTCTAAATATAAACTACAATTCCCAGTTTCAGGCTCAGTTTGAAGGCCTGCAGATCCGATTGCATTCCTGTTTTAGCTGAACACATTGATTGTACCTTTTGTAGACAGAGGGATCTTGAGGCAAGGTTTGCTGTTCAGCTGGTGTCTGGCAAGGAATCGCATCACAGTGAACACGAGTTCACTTTATAGAAAAAGGTTCATTAATTGTATTGCAGCCAAGTTGTATTTAATCAACACGTGTTATCGGTGAACCGCCTGTACCTAGAATGGAGGGGCAAAACTGATGGGCTGAATGGACTACAGCAGTTCTCATTTTATGGTTCACAACGTTTAAACATATTAAGGGTTATGAATATTGTATAGGGAAAACTGCGTTGAGGAGATGTTCGGCCATTAACTAGAATAGGGAAAGCTCAATGAGTTGTATGATATATTCCTTTCCCGATGCTTCTGTGCAGTGTGTGGGAAAGCTCTGTAAATGTTGTCACAAGCTCTCAGCTGTTAGGAAGGAGGTTTCTGCAGGGTCGACAGGATTGTGTTTCCCGTTCCCTTTTCTGATAACGAGGCTGGTGCCGGGTGTTCTCTCCGGGTTTATCCTTTAAAACCTCGCAGCAGTTTGATACAATTGAGTGCCTTGCTTGACCGTTTCAGAGACCATTGAAGAATTTATAACATGTCTGTGTGTCTGGAGTCACTTTTAGGTCAGACCAGGAAAGCACGGGAGATTCACTTCCTGAACGTATACTGGGGAAGGAGATCATCGTCTATAATCGACATTGAACAAATGATCACTATTACTTACACCAGGTATTAGATCTCGATATTTTATTAATTGTTTTAAACTTGCACCAGTTGCCAGAGAATTATCCTGGTCTGGATTAGCAATCCAATGACAATTCCACAACAGCACCATCTCCACATGGGGGCCTATCGTAAAACCACACTGAACCGATTATTTATGTGCTGTGTGACAGCTCTATCAAAAATAACCCCCAACCAATTTGACTATCGTGATGGGACTGAGGGCGTGGTAATTGGTCCGATTGTAATTATTCCCTTCTTAGGGGATGGGACATAGTTGAGTAATTACCCACATTAGGAGAAAGTGAGGACTGCAGTTGCTAATTACCCACATTGCCAGGGAGATGTTAGAGTTGGAGCTGGAATGAAACAGCTTCCTCAGGTACACGTCTTGTTGTGTAGCAAAAGTCCTCAGTCCTATTGCAGGAATGGTGTCAGGGCCAAATGCCTTTGTCGTATCTACAGTGTCCAGCTGTTGCTTCATGTCACGTGCAGTGAATTGAATTGGTTGAAGACGGGAATCTGTGATTCTGAGGGCATCATAGTGAGGGTGAGGTGGGTAATCGACTCAACACTTCTGGCTGAGGATGGTGCAGATACTGTATCGTCTACATGGATGCACAGGGCTGTTCTATCATTTAGGATGGGGATATTTGTGGAGTCCTCTCCTCCAGTAAGTTGTTTAATGGTTCATCGACTTTTATCCATGGATTTGACAGGACGACAGAGCTTAGATCTGATTTGTTAGTCTTGGGCTCATTCTCTGTCTGTATCAGATGTTAGTCCTGCTGTTCATAGTGTAACCAGTCAAGTGCGGTAGCTTTAATAGATTGTCATCAGGTTTAGGTGCACGTGATTCCGACCCGACCATGTTCACCCACACTCGTGACTGACCCATGGATCGGCTTGATGGAAATGGTAGACGGATGGACTATCCTGAGGAAAAAAGTTACAGATTGTCATTGAAATCTACAGCATCAGATGATAACCCAGTTTTAGCTGTAATATCTACAATTCAATACTACTGACTGGCCCCAGTTCACACTGAGACCCAGTCACCCATCACCCCCACTCAGTGAACTACTCTGGTTTCTGATGCAGAAATACTTCCATTTTCATATTCTCATTCTGCTGGAAGTTTTTCCTTGTGTGATGCCTCCAATTTATTACATAAACTATATCCATTTAAGGTACTAATCTGAATCTTTTTCTTTCAGTAATGCCATCTTCTGTATTTAAAATGAATGTGTTTCCTTCTGTTTTTCTCCCTGACCATGATTCAGAGCTCTGCAGTATCAGTGATGCCAGCCTTATGCAGTTTCAGAGTCAAGGAACTTGTCACCATGCGTTACTGTTCAGTTCCCAGTGTACGGCGCTCCATGTTGGACAGGGTGTTTGGGCATCTTTTACAATATGTCGTTGAAAATTGTTCATAAACAGAAATTGCTGAAGAAATGGCTAAAGATGTTGCAGAATTTTCTGGAGTGAATGCAGTGCTAAACTTCCAGTTCCAGTGAACCTTCTATAAAGCTTTTTGTATTTTTATTTCCAGTATCCATAGTCATTTGTTTAATTGAAAACTTGTTCTGTTCCTATTCATTTCTGGAGAAACTCAGCAGGTCTGTCAACATCTGCAGAGAAAGAGAAACAGAGTTAGCGTTTCCAGTCCAGTGTGACAATTCTTCAAAACTGAATACAATTGCAAAATGGTATTTTTATCCCTTGCCAGAAGTGGAGGATGGGTGGCAGGAAAAAGAGGGTGTGGCAAAAGATAAATGGACTTTTAGCAGTGGGGAATGAGAAGATTCTGTATAACGGGTCGAAATTAAGGTTTACTGGGGGAAAGGGGTTCTCTTTATTGAATGCAAGATAAAGAAGACACAACCAGACAAAGTCATTCGGAGGCCAGGAGGGAGAATGTTGACCATGTGGTAATATATACATCTGGCCACAGATACGTTTTCTCTGTCGTGATCATTACCCCCTTTAGACAAAGGAATTCAGGTGCTTGACTTCTTATTGGCACTAGTAAGCGTTTCATGCTGCCTTAGTATTGTAATATGGAGAAAAACAAATCACAGTATGACGTTTGGGCTGAGTGTTGGTTACCTGTCATTTTTAATATTGTTTAATTTTGCAGTGCTTCTCTTTAAACACTTGTTCTTGAAGTTAGTATCAGATGGAGTGGAGGATGTTGAGGGGTGACATTATAGAAACATATAAAATCATGAGAGGTATGGATAGGGTGAATAGCCAAGGTCTTTTCCACAGGATAAGGGAATCCAAACATAGAGGGAATAGATTAAAGGTGAAAGAGGGTAGATTTAAAAGGGATGAAGGGTCAGCGTTTTTACACAGAGGGCGGTGTGGGTATGGAATGAGCTTCCAGAGGAAGAGTGGGAGATGCAAGGACATCGACAACATTTAAAATGCATTTGGACAAACATATGAATGGGAAACATTTAGAGGAATATGGAGCAAATGGAAGTAGATGGGACTAGTATAGTTTGGAAGATCTGCTCAGCATGGACATTTAGAAAAGCTTCTCGCAGAGCCAGGGTGGTTTAGTGAAAGGGAAATGATATTTTGCCCTGTAAAATCAAACAAAGTATATCTGGAAATGCCTGTAAATGTAACAAGCGGACTTGATAAAGGGGATATGGTGGACACGAGGCTTTCCAGAGATTTTCCACATGGTATTACAAAACAAAAGTTCTTACACAAAACAGAAGCTCTAGGACGTCGGATACTGTATTAACGTGGTATGATGATTGTTTAACACAGAAATCGGAGAGTCAAGATTAATGGATCTTTATGATAAAGGTGTATCTGCTGGAGTACCACAAATATCAGTCTGATGGCATCAGTTATTTGCAATCTAAGCTGACAGCCTGAAGGAGGGTGCTGAGTACATTATACATCCGATTTTGAGGATGACACTGAGAATCAAAAGGCAGGCTGTTATTAATGGAGAGGACTTCCAAAAAAGGAACAGCAAAGGCATTGGAGTCTTCCTGTGTATGAAACATAAAGTCAGCTCGATATGCAGCAAGGAACTCGGTTGGTACATTGGGTGGTTTCCTGGGAAGAAAGGGTTGTGTTATAGAGAATCTCTAAGATGGTGAGGCGATAATTCATTGGGGTTTAAATAAATGAGGAGTGATACTGCTCAAACAAAGAAGACACAGAAGGGATTGGAGAAGGTAGATGTTGAGAAGTTGTTTCCTTTGTTGGGCAAAGTGTCAAACTCGAGGATATAGATAACGAATAAGGAACATCGATTTCAATCTGAGATGCAGAGTAAGGTCTTCTCACCGAAGGTAGTGAATGTCTGGAATTCCCTAACCCAGAGAGGTGTGGAAGGATACAAGGAGTCGGCAAGAAAGTGGAGTTGAGCCCTGGAGTAGATCAGCCATGTTCTTATTAAATGACAGGGTTAGCTTGAGGGGCAGATTGACCTACTCCTGTTCCTATTTATTAATTTCACATGTTATGCTTTTGGAAAGTAACCGGATATTTTGCTGGAAATTGTGTTGTACAATATTGCATTCAGGGAAAACAGAGGATTTGTTGTTTTAACCCTAGGTGGGGTATGTAGCTGTATTCCTAGCGTATCTGGGTCTGCAATATGACCCACATCTGGAGCAGAAGTTACAAAGAGGGGAAGCCTGGAAACAGGGATTGGGGGTTGGGGTGGTGGTCACTTCCTGATCCAGTCTGGATTTTCCAAGTACATTTCCAAAACTCCACCTAACCATCGGAGTGGCTTCGATCGGCCCCTGTTTAGCATGTCCGAGGGCTGATTGGAACATCAGAACATAGGGCTGAGGGACACAAGAGGGCCATTCGGCCCTTTGACACTAGTCCACTCATAAATAAGGTCATGGCTCATCTCATTGTGATCCCAGCTGTACTTTTCTTTCCATGCACAATTATCCCTGATTCACCAGTCTATGGATAATCAGACAAAGCCAGCTTAGATGTAATTTAAAGATCCAGCCAACCCAAACTTCTGGGTAAGAGAATTCCCACTTGACTGAAATCCTACTTTGTGTTTTTCTCCTAATTCCTGCTCTGACGGAGGTTGGAGGGTATCACTGTTTCCTTTTCTCGTCCCATTCCTCCACTGCTGACACCAAATTTTAAATGTAACCAGGTTGGTGATATGGCCTTGATAAAGTTCTCAGACTGAGTCGGGTTCAGTGACAGGAACAAGTCAGGAAGATTTCTTTAGTCAGCCACAAGTAACTAATATAACTAACGAATGTGCATGGTGGATCTGTGGTTAGCACTGCTACCTCCCATCACCAAGTAGCTGCGTTCAATTCCAACCTCGGGCAACCCTCGATGTGGGTTTTGAACATTCTCCCCATGTCTATGTGGGTTTCCTCCCAGTGTCCAAAGGTATCCAGCTTAGAGCGGATTGGCAATGCTAAATTGCCCATAGTTCCCAGGGATGTGTTGGTTAGATCGGTTAGTCATGGGAAATGCAGGGTTAAATGGATAGAGTAGGAGGGCAGGTCCGGGGTGGGGGGAGGATACTGTTACGAGGGTCAATGTGAACTTGATGGACGGAATGTCCTGCTTCCACAATGTCGAGATTCTATAAAAACAACAAGAAGTTTTACTATACAAACACCCAGTGGGTGTCTATTTAAACGCTCTCCTCTAGGTTTTGTATGTTTCAATAAGATCACCTCTCATTCCAAGAGTAACCTGTGAAATCCTTCATAATATAAGACCCTCATTCCTGGAATACATGAAGTGAAATATCTATGAACTGCTTCCAATTTGATTATATCCTTTCTCAGGTAAGGAGACAAAAATAATCTCATACACAGATGAAGTTATTTTTTGTTTTCTCAGTGGTGAGAGTATTTGGAAATTTCTTCCCTGCAGAGCATTGGAGGCAGAGATATTGAATATGTTTGAGGCACAGACAGAAGGTTCATAAAGAATAACGGAGTCAAGGATTATCGAGGAATGGTAGGAATGTGCAGTGTTGGGGAAATGCTGACAATGGTAAAAAAAATCACACTGCTCCAGCACATCCAGGAATAAAATGCAAAATGAATTGATAATATCGATAAAATGTTCAGGGGAAATTCAAGTTGGTGGCGATCTGGAAGGTCTGCTTTGTTGGGCTCTGCATCACAGCACGGGCAAAGTGGTTCCCTCACCCACTCCATCCCAGCCATTTACTTAAAATGCTTAGTTTTGGAAAGTTTTGACATTTGGCAGTTGTAGTAGTTTTAGTTTGTGTAGTTTTTAAGCTCTATGAGACATTGTTTATTAATGATCAGTAATTCGAGTTCTTTGTCTCTCGAGTTCAAATGTTGCTACAGTGTGTTCTGGGTAATAATGTGCTTAAATGGTGTACCTGGAGCATTAAGGGGAGCCATTAGCCAGAAAACAGGAACAATTTACTTTTTAGTCTTAAAAAGAGAGGGAGGATGTTGTCTTATTGCAGGAGATGCACCTTGATAACAAAGAATATTTGACTTCCCAGCAGGTCGCGTTTGATCGGGTTTATTTCTCCTTTTTTAGTATTACGAGTTGGGGAGAAGCCGTAATGGATAAAAAGAATCTTCCATTTAACCTAATAGATTGTATTTGATACTCACGGGAGGCTCATAATCCCCAAAGCCTTGAACTATGGTAAATAATACGGTATTTTGAATGTTTATTGCACCCCCTGCCAACCACCACTCCCCCCCCCCCCCCCGCCCCACGACGCACCCTCTTAAAATCCTGGTAGATGCATTTTCCAAATTCAGTTATCTTGCATCATGGCACATTAATGTAGAAGATTTCAACTGTCTTATGGACCCCACGGTGGACAGAATGTCCGAAGGTGCCCCAATACCCTCGTTGTAATGTAAGCAATTAGTGGATTTGTGTGCAGAAAGAGAGCTGGTGGATATCTGGAGGCAGATCCACATCACAAGTAAGGATTTTATTTTCTTCTTTAACCGGCATAAATGCCACACGCGGGTTGATATCTTCCCCATCCCTGCAACAATCTTAGATTCGGTGGCATCCTGCACAATTAGGAATATTACCATTTCTGACCATGAAGCAGTGCACTTATTGATTAAGATTAAGGGCAATATAACAGCTTCGAGACACTAGCGAATCAATCTCTTTCGTATTAAGACTAGTTGGTTAATTGAGTATTTAGATTAGATTACTTACAGTGTAGAAACAGGCCCTTCGGCCCAACAAGTCCACACCGACCCGCCGAAGAGCAACCCACACAGACCCATTCGCTGACATTTACCCCTTCACCTAACACTACAGGCAATTTAGGATAGCCAATTCACCTGACCTGCACATGTTTGGACTGTGGGAGGAAACCGGAGCACCCGGAGAAAACCCACGCAGACACAGGGGTAATGTGTCACCTAAGGCAGGAATTGAACTGGGGTCTCTGGTGCTATGAGGCAGCAGTGCTAACCACTATGCCACCGTGCCACCCACTGCAATGAACTCAGATCTTTCTTAGTCATTAATTCAGATTTAACCAGTAAAACCATCCATTCGATGGGAAATTGCTAAGGCTTCTGCCGAGGGAATAATTAATCCTGAGGATGTCGCAGAAGGGGGAGCAGGAACGCTGGTTTGAGGCAGAGCTGAGGCCAGCCAAGAGGGCATACTGTGATAGACCCTCACAATGCTTCAGTCTACAGTGAATTCCATGCTCACACAGACAGCCAGGAAGGTACTTACTTTTGCAAAACAAAGGCTGTTTGAACATGGTGATAAGCCAGGCAGGTATTTATTCTATCTTGCCAGGAAAACGAACGCCCCTCTTAAGCCATTACCTCAATTAGGGAAGGTACTGGGATCCTTACCTTCAATTCCAAAAAGATTAATGCCTCCTGTCCGAGATTTTTCACCAAATTATTTCAGCCTGAACATTTTGAGAATAGATGGATTAAGATGGAATCATTTTTCAAGAACCTGGGTCTTCCAGGAGCAACTCCTGAATAGGTGTTGTGGCTTAATGCACCATTGTCAGCGCAGGAGGGTGTGAAGCAACTTCAGAATGTAAAGGTGCACGTTCCTGACGGATTTCCGAGTGAATTTTATAAATAAATTTATAAACCTATTTTCAGGGCTGATGTTTAACATGTTCTGTCACTCATACAGTCACGAACCCCTCCCACATCCTTAAGATAGGGTCATATCTCTCTGATGCTGAAGAAATGAAGACCCCGGAGGATTGTGCTTCTTACACACCAATCTCACTTTGAAATGTTGGTTTCAAAATCCAGTCAGAAACCCGTGCATTAAGGCTGGAAACTTTGCTGCCTTCCATTACCAAAGAGGACTAAACAGGCTTTATAAAGGGCGGCAGATTTTCCTACAATGTTAAGTGGTTACTCAATATGATCCAAGAGGGTCAACATCAATCTGTCCAGGGATTATTGATCTCTTTAGAGGAGAGAAGGCATTTGATTGGGTTCAGTGGCCGGATCTTTTCTGTACATTAGAACGGTTTGGTCTCCAAAAATTTTTTATCAAGTGGGTGAGGGTCCTTTACCGTGATCCTCTGGCTACAGTTCTCACTAATGGTGTGGCCACCAGTAATATTCATATTTCTCCAGGCAGCCGACAAGATTGACACCTTTCACCATTGTTCTTCACGTTTTGGATTGAGCCACTGGCAGAGGCCATCCGTAGGATGTCAACATATCTGCCACAGAGGTGGGATAGAAGTCACGAAAGATTACATTGTATGCAGATGAGGGTCTTATGTTTTTTGTCAAATCCCGCAATTTTGGTAGGTCATGTGATGCAATGCATTAACTCGCTTGTTGCCTTTCCGGGCAATAAATTAATTTTACAAAGTTGGAGGCCATGCCTATGGGAGGTCTTAGGGAAATACCTGATACTGAGGCTAAATCCTGGTTTCCTTTGAAATGGTCACTGGGGTGGTTTCCCTATTTCAGTATATTCATTACATCTCTCTTTGATCATTTATTTAACGTGAACTATGTCCATTTGTTGGACAAAATTAAACAAGACCTTCAAAGATGGGAGGCATTTCCAAAATCCTGGCTAGGTCGGATGGCTGTTATTAAAATGAATGTTCTTCCTCATTTCCTACACCCAGTGTGAATGCTTTTTTTTATGTTTCCCAGACAAATGAGGCATGTGGGCTGCACTGTGGCACAGTGGTTAGCACTCCTGCCTCATACTGCCAGTGACCCGGTTCACTTCCCACCTCAGGCGACTGGCTGCGTGGAGTTTGCACATTCTCCCCGTGTCTGCGTGGGCTTTCTCTGGGTGCTCCGGTTTCCTTACCAGTGGAAAAATGTGCAGGTTAGGTGAATTGGCCACGCTAAATTGCCCATAGTGTTAGGTGAAGGGGTAAATGTAGGGGAATGGGTGTGGGTGGTTAGTGCTTCGGCGGGTCGGTGTGGACTTGTTGGGCCGAAGGGCCTGTTTCCACACTGTAAGGAATCTAATCAAAGTTTTTGTTTTGAAAAAAAATGGCTGGTTTAACTCTTTTATTTGGCACCATAAGCGATTCTTTATCAAGCTAACAAAATTGCAACTGCCCCAAAGATTGTGGGGAGTAGATCTCCCCGATTAATAGCAATCAATTAAGTTTTTTTCAACGTATTTGAGTGCGTGGACCGCTGTGGTCTTGGCGTCAATATGGCTAGACATTGAGCCCTCTCAGACAAAGTGAACCCTTTTACTCTGTCGTTCTGAGATAAATTGACAACGTTTATGGAGTATTGTCAGAAACTAATGATGATCGATACTGTTAAAGCATGAATGACAATCCTTTAGATTGAGCGCAATACAGCCAAATCCATGTTAATTAATCCCTATAATTGGTATACCAGGTTGTCATACAGGGATAATGGATTCCAGGTGTAAACTGTGGGCAGCGAGGGGGATACCTTGTTTGGGTGATTTAGAATTAGTAGAAGCCCTGCAGTGTGGAATCAGGTCCTTGGGCCCAGCAAGTCCACTTCGACCCTCTGAAGAGTGACCCACTCAGACCCATTCCCCTACCATGCGATATTTACCCTGGTTAATGCCCCAACTTACAGATCCTGGAACACTATGAGCGATTTAGCAATGACCAATTCATCTAACCTGCACATCTGCGTGACTGTGGGAGGAAACCTACGCAGACACAGTTGAGAATATACTAACTCCGCACAGCAGGTGAGTCAGCAGTGCAAACCATTGAGCCACCATGTCTTACTTGAGAGAGAAACAATTATATCATTTGGTCAAATAATTCGTAAGTATGGTCTACCTAGTAGAGACTCCTTCTGTTTTTTTTCCAAATTAGAGATTTGATAAAAAAATTACTTTGAACAGACACTTATAGATCCGATATAGAGAAGTGGGTTCTTACTGCTAAGAATACGCTCTCTGTTCGTACCCTTTAACATTAGTTGGATAGTGTCCGCTCAGACAAGACTGTGCAGCTTCGTAACGTCTGTTCGAGAGAGTTGGGGGTTTAGATCTCTTCGGAGACATGGGAGGATATTTGTGAAAATGCTCTAAGTATTTTGATCTGAAATAGGACCCATTCCATGCAGTTGCAAATTTTTCACATGGTCTATCTGACCCCAGATTTTCCCTCAAAATTCAAAGTGGGATTATCTTCAGCGTGTCCTAAATGCAGAATGACTACAGACACTCTTACTCATTGCATGTGGTCCTGCTGCAGGGTTCATATATAATGGAGCACTGCGTTAGTTGTGCTAGAGTGGGTCTTGGGGACCGAATTGGAGGTGAACCTGGTTTCTCTTTTCCTGGGCCTGCCCAGAGTTCTGACACAGATGCACATGGGAAAAAAAAATATCATGGCTTTCTGGGCTAGGGAAAATATTATGTTGTGCTGTATGTCTGAAAACTCCCCGGATCTGTTGGGACGTTGTAAACTCATCATGGAAAATATCCCTTTGGACTTTCACACCAGCATGGTGCAACAAAAAAACAGAGATTAATATAAGTCATAGAATCATAGAGATGTACAGCATGGAAACAGACCCTTTGATCCAACGCGACCATGCTGGCCAGATATCCCAAACCAATCTAAACCCACCTGCCAGCACCCGGCCCATATCCCTCCAAACTCTCCTTATTCATTTACCCATCCAAATGCCTCTAAAATGTTACACTTGCATCAGCCTCCCCGACATCACCTGGCAGTTCATTCCATACATGTACCATTCTCTGTATGAAATAGTTGCCCTGAAGTTCTCTATTATATCTTTCCCCTCGCACCCTAAACTTATAGCCTCTCGTTCTGACTCCCCGATCCCTGGGAAAAGACTTTACCTATTGACCCTATCCATGCCCCTCATAACTTTGTAAAACTCTATAATGTCACCCCTCAGCCTCCGACGCTCCAGGAAAAACAGCCCCAGTCTGTTCAGCCTCTCTCTATAGCTCAAATCCTCCAACGCTGGCAACATCCTTGAAATCTTTTCTGAACCATTTCAAGTTTCACAACATCGTTCCGATAGGAAGGAGACCAGAATTGCACGCCCTATTCCAACACTAGCCGAACTGTCCTGTACAGACGCAACATGATCTTACAACTCCTGTACTCTAAACTCTGACCAATAAAGGAAACGCCTTCTTCACTATCCTATCTACCTGCAACTCCACTTTCAAGGAGCTTTGAACCTGCACTCCAAGGTCTCTTTGTTCAGCAACACTCCCTGCAACCTTACCATTAAGTGTAAAAGTCCTGCTAAGATTTCTTTCCCAAAATGCAGCACCTCGCATTTATCTGAATCAAACTTCATCTGCCACTTCTCAGCCCATTAGCCATTTGGTCAATCTGAGGTGACCCTCTCCACTCTCCACTACACCTCCAATTTTGGTGTCATCTACAAACTTACTAATTGTACCTCTTATGCTTGCATCCAAATCATTTATGTCAATGACAAAATATAGTGAATCCTGCACCGATCCTTGTGGCACTGAACTTGTCACAGGCCTCCAGTCTGAAAAACAACCCTTCACCACCACCCTATGTTTTCTACCTTTAAGCCAGTCCTGTATCCAAATGGCTAGTTCTACTTGTATTCCATGAGATCTAACCATGCCATTCAGTCTCCCATGGGGAACCTCATCAAAACCCTTACTGAAGTCCATATAGATCACATCTACCCCTCTTCCCTCCTCAATCCTCTTTGTTACTTCCTCAAGAATCTAAATCAAGTTTGTGAGACATGATTTCTCACGCACAAAGCCATGTTGACTATCCCTAATCAGTCCTTGCCTTTCCAAATACAAGCACATCCTGGCCCTCACGATTCCCTCCAACAACTTGCCCATCACCAACGTCAGGCTCACGGCTCTATAGTTCCCTGGCTTGTACTTAACAGCCTTCTTATACAATAGCACAGCGTTAGCCAACCTCCAGTCTTCTGGCACCTCACCTGTGATTATCCATAGTACAAATACCTCAGCAAGACGCCCAGCAATCACTTCTCTAGCTTCCCACAGAGTTCTGGGGTCACCTGATCAGGTCCTGGGGATTTATCCACATTTACCCGCTTCAAGACATCCAGCACTTCCTCGTCTGCAAAATCGACATTTTGCAAGGTGTCACCATTTATTTCACTACAATTTATATCTTCCATATCATTTTCCACAGTAAATACTGATGCACAATACTCGTTTAGTATTTCCCCCATACTTCATGTACTAGGAAGAATATTCTGTTGTTTTGGATGTCTTAAAACCCTATTGGGTCTATTGGGTCGTTGTAAGCTCGTCATGGAGAATATCCCTTTGGACGTTCTCATTAGTATGATGCACCGAAAAGCAGAGATTTATGTAAGATATGGCAACCCTTTCTGGATTACCGCGATGGAGGCTTATTTGCCACTCTAAAAAGGACTATTATATAGCCATGACGATTTTGTCTAATGAATCACATCTTAGGAACTATGAACGTATGAATGTGTATCAGTTGATGCTCTCAAAGAACGAGAGCTATCACTTTGTTATTATTTCTTTATTATTTATTGTTTATTTTTGTTTTTCTTCTGTCCGTTTAGAGACTTTAACTTATTTTGTATATACATGCACATGGGTGTAATTTTGTTCAGTTATTTGAGTTGTTTTGTTATTGGTTTAATATAATAATAAAATATCTTTTCCAATAAAAAAATTGCTAAAAATTCAAATGCTAATATGAATAGATTAGAGTCCCAAATAACTCTCATTAGAGAGACCACTCGTGGTGGTTTACGTTGAAGGTCAACACACGGGTGATAGGGTAAGGTTGAGAGAGGATCCCCTTCATGATAACCTCTGAGGAATTGACCCTGCGCTGGTGGCCTCCCTCTGCATCACAAACCAATCATCCAACCAACTGAGTGGGAGACTGTGTAACTGCTACACACAGAATCAGCCGCAGAAAAAGGGCAAGAGAAATTTTAATGACAAGGAAAAAGGTGTATTTGATACAAAAATGTTCTCTGCGAGAAATTGTATTTTATAATGAGACAAGTGTTTGGAAGATGTCTTTGGCTGAATACAATAAGGTGAGACAAGTGAAATAACCAGAATGACTAATTGTGATTGGATATCGATAACCATAAAATAAGTCCATGTTTTTGATTGGTCTGTGGAAAGCTTGCTGACTGTTGGATGAATTTATAAATCAGATGAAATATATTGAAAGGAGAGTCCATCCCCATGAGAAATGCCTTCTGAACACATGCTAGAAGAATCCCGGGGTATGAAGTGTCTGAGAATCGTCTGCTCGGTAACAGGAACCTGGGGGTTGAATGACTGGAAGTTCCTGTAACATGGAGCTGAGAAAACCATCACATCACCCCCAAACGTATTGAATGTTGGAGCATATTTGAAGTCATGAATGGCCTCATGATGGATTTTAATTGTGTGTGATTTGAAAAACGTACATCTCTACTCCATCCTCTTACGTGTTACACACTGGGGCACAGCCGTTTTCCTGAAACTGGGAATAAGTTGGAACAATACCTGGAAAATTCCATAATTGGCATTCCCAGGAATATTCTATAACTATGTGGGTGGCATTAGAAAGGCAAGAGAGAAAGAGAGGGAAGGTGCTGTATGCAGTATTGAGAGTGGTGGAGCATGAGCCTTGTTCAGGGGTCGGTGCTACAACAGACATACAGTGAGTGTGAGGGAGCAGAGAGAACACGGTGACCCTTAACCCTCCAGAGTGGGGAAGGTTATTGATGCTTGTCCTGTATTGCTGGACATTTCTTCAGACCGTAGATACTGCACTGAGCTGGGTGGTGACAGCAGACCATGCTCGGTGGGTCTGGTAGTGTGGCCCCCTCTGGGAAGAGAATGGTCCCCTTTTGTACTTGCCCATCCACCAGGACATCCATGTTACTGTCGACAAACCGTGGTGTAATTTCCCCTTCGCTGCCATGTTTGGGGAAAATGTGCAGGGCAGCTCCAAACTGAGAAAGCGCAGCCGTGTGCCCATCGGCCTTTTCAAGATGGCACCAGTGTCAGTGATCACAGAATATCCAGGGGCATCCAGGCGATTGTGAGTACCTCCAGTCATGATGGGTGGCAGAATCGGGCTGGCATTGTATGAGAGGGACACTATGGAGTGGGGTGTCTAGTTAATGAGATGAGTTTGGTAAGATAGCACCAGGAAACTAGCTCGGCCTCGTGGAGACAACCCCTCTGTCACACCTAATTTAAATGTCACTGCGACGGTTTTTTGTTAGATTCAGCCCAGTGAGGTGAAGACTCCTCTGTCCTCACTCCCAGTTACAAAGCTGCAGAACAAATGCTCATCCTGAACTCACAGCAATATCCCTTTCACCCATAATTCTTCGAAATACAGACCCGTGTTGCATGATGCTATCAAAATGTCTTCATTCTGAAACCTGTGAACATATCCTTCCATGATATTTTATCTCAGTCTCCCCCCCACCCCCCCCCCATCCTATCTCCACCCCAAAACACACTCATTTACAGTCATGTTGCACGAGACTGCCAGTATGACTGGTCATTTGGCCCAGCTGGTCCATGGCAACCAAAATGTCCTTCCAGACCCACCCTATTTCCCTGCCCTTGTTCTGTATCCCTCTAATCCTTTCCTATCTGTGTATTTGTCCAAATGCCTTTTCAATGTTGTTATTGTACCCACCTCAATCACTCCCACTGACAGCTCAGTCCATATGTGTACTACACTCTGTGTAAAAATGTTGCCCCTCAGGTTCCTTTTTATATTTTTTATCCTTTCCAAACATTAATGGATGTCCTCTAGTCACCGATTCACCAAACTTGAGAAAGAAGTTTGAAGTATTCACTCCATGCACGCCTCTCATGATTTTATAAGGGCTACACTTCTATAAGAACCCCCTCAGTTTCCTAAGCTGTAAAGCAATAAGTTCTAACCTCTCCAACCTCTGCCAATAACTTAGAGCTTATAGCCCAGGAAACATCACTGGAAATTTGTTCTGCATACTTTCTAGTTCAATAATATCCTTTCTAGAGCAAGATGAACAAAACTGAACACAATACTCCAACTGCAGCCTTACCAACATCCTGTACAATTGCAGCATAACGTCCCAACTTCTATACTCAATGCGTTGATGAAGGCCAATGTGGCAATAGCCTTCTTCACTGTCCTGTGTATCTGTGACTCAAATTTCAGACAACCGTGCACCTGATCTCCAACGACCTTTTATTTCACTACACTCCTTAAGGCACTATCATTCGTCATTAAACTCCTACCTGGATTTGACTTTCCAAAATGCAAGACGTCACACTTATCTAAATTAAACTCCATTTGCTATTTCTCAGTACACTTCCCCAGCTGATCAAGGTACTGCTGCAATTTCTGATAACGTTCCTCACTGTAAATGATGTCTCCTAATTTAGTGTCATCTGCAAACCTACTAACGTTGCGTTGTGCACTCTGGTCCAAATCATTGATGTAGATAACAAACAGCAATGGGCCCAGGACCGACCACTAAGGCACTCCACTAGTTACAGGCCTCCAGTCTGACAAGCATACCTCCACCAAAGCCATTTGTTTCAGAACATTAAGCCAATAGTGTCGCCAATTTGCCGGTTTACATTGGAGTCCATGCGATCTAACCTTCTAGAGCGGCCTACCATGTGGAACCTTATCAAAGGCCTTACTGAAATCCATATAGACTATGTCCACCATCTTTCCTCATCAACCTTCCAGGTCACTTCCTCAAAAATCTCTATCAAACTTTGTCAGGCATTATCTGCCATGCACAAAGCTATGCTGACTGCTCCAAGTTAAACTCTGTCTTCCCAAATACATCCATATCTTATATCTCCAAACCTTCTCAAGCGGTTTACCGAATACAGATGTGAAGGTTACTGGTCTATATTTCCCAGGCTTTTCTTTGCAGCCCTTCTGAATAAGGGCACTACATTTGCTACTGCCCAGTCTTCCGGGACCTTGCACCTGAACTACCTTCTCTCGCCTTGTGCAGTGCTCTTAGATATATCTGATCAGGACCAAGAGATTTATCTGACTTTATGCATTCTAATATGTCCAACAACACCTCTACTGTGATATTGACTGTACCAAGATATCGCAACTAACCTCCCAAAGGTCACAGGTCTTCATGTCTTTCTTCATGATAAACACAGAGGGGAAATTGAGGACCTCACCCATCTCTTGAGGTTTTACACATGCATGCCCATTTTGGATTTTAAGGCATCCTATCTCTCTCTAGTTGTTCTTTGTATTTACTATACTGAATCTGGATTCATCTGAATCTGCTCATCCAAGGCTATCTCATACCCCATTTTAGCCCTGCTGATTTCCTTCTTCAGTAAACTCCTGTAACCACTGTGTACCTCCAGAGATTCCCTTGGAACCAGCTGCCTGTACCTGAGCGACCCCTCCTTTTTGTCTGCTCAGAGCCGCAATATCTCTTGTTATCCAGGGTTCTCTCTTCCAGCCTCACTTTCCCTTCACCCTCACAGGAACATGCAGACCTTGAACTCGAGCCACCTCACTTTTGAAGCCCTCCCACTTTCCCGGGATCCTTTTTTCTGGAAACACACTACTCCAATCAAGCCCTGAAATCCCCTGTCTAATGTCAACAAAATTCGCCTTGCCCCAATTTAGAACTTGAATCTGTGGGCCATTTTCTTTTCCCTACCATACCTATTTTAACATTAATACATCTCTGGTCACTTTTCCCAAAATGCTCCCCCACTTTATCTCCGTCACCTATCCTGCTCTGTTTCCCAACAGTAGGTCGAGTTTGTCCCTTCCCGAGTAGAACCCTGTACATGCTGCTTGTGGAAGCTTTCCTGAACACACTTAACAAATTACGTTCCACCTAAGTTCTTAACCCTCTGGAAGTCCCAGTCTATGTTAGGATCATTAAAATCACCTATTATGACAACCCTATTGCTCCTGCAAGTCTCGCCAATCTTCCTGCATATTTGTTCCTCTAATTCCCATTGATTATTTGAAGGCTTATAGTGCAACCACTATAACGTCACCAACCCCTCTTATTGTTTGCATCATTTACAAAATCTCATTGGATATTATCTCAGTTATTTCATCTTTAAATACTAGAGTGATAAGCGCCTTAATCAGAACTATTGGTATTTAAAATGTTTCCATTTACATCTCTTCCTCGCAGTGACTTCCACATTCTCAGCATCCTTTGTCAAGGCACAGTGGAGATATGGAGCTGTAAATGGATGGGAGCTGCACATCCTGTCAGTTCCAACATTGGTTGCAAGTTTCCCCACACTGAGCTGCGATCTAACACAGTGTTATCGAACAATGCAACAGCCTGGGCTTATATATGAATGAACCAGTGCGGACTGCACAGCCCCCCACGCTGGACATTTAGCCCAGGATTATAGATCCAGCATTGGTGTGGGCTGCACAGAGTTTCACTCTGCACATAGCTGGGTTGCATTCAGCAGACACTAGCCGGATCTACACAGTGCTCCATCCTGAATATGTGAGTTAGATTGCGAATGTGAGAGAACTAAATATCTGGCTATGCTTTTATTTTTGTTTTAATTATTGTGATTGGACTCTTCAAATCCTGACTCATCCAGTTAGACCCGACCCTCTGGATGAGTCATGGTAACTGTTGTTACAGCATCTGGGTCTGCAACATGACCAACAATGGAGCACAGGCTGCAGAGAGGGGAAGCTCTGTAAAATGGAATGAGGGAATCACCATCAGATCAGCCGTGGTCTTAGTGAATGGTGGGGCAGAATTGAATGGACCACTGATGCAACTTATCATATATTTCTGTTTGTTCCAAGCATACTCCCCTTCTCTCCCAGTGTCCCATACTGGCGGGGAGTGAGTCACCTCCTCCTGTCCCTGCGTAATAGGATCCTTGAGCCTCACTATCCTCCAGATTTCCCTGTGCCCCAGTTTTGAGCAGTTGAGTGACTGGCTCCTGTTCCTGTGTCCCAGCCTCGAACAGTTGAGTGACTGTCTCCTGTCCCTGTGCCCCAGTTTCAAGCAGTTGAATGACTCCCTCCTGATCCCAAGTTTGTGAAAGTAGATGTCCTCCTCCTGCTCCTGAGTAACAGGCTCCAATAGCTCTGTGCTCACCTGTTGCTCCTGTGGAATGGAGGTGAGAGACTGAATGGCCTCTTCCCATTCTTTCCAGCTTTTCCGTGACTAAAGGCCTTTCCCCGTTTCTGTAAAGCACCATCAAAATCTGAATGATGTATTTTTGTATTTGACTCTCTGTGATTGAGCAAACAAGCCGATTGGCAAAATTCAGATGCTGAATAGCCTCCTCCTGTTCCCGTGTTATACACTGAAGAGTCAATAGCCTCTAGGAGATGTACAGCACGGAAAAAAGATCGTTCGGTCTGGTCATCCATACCGCCAAATATCCTAAATTAATCTCGTTCCCCTTGCCAGCGATTGGCCCATCTCCCTCTAAACCCTTCCCATGCATGTATCAATCCAAATGCCTTTTAAATGGTGTCCCTGCCCCCACCACCCCTTTTGTCTGTTCAATCCATACACACAGCGGTCTCTGTGTGAAAATGTTCTCCCTCATGTCCCTATTTAAATCATTCTCCTCTCACCTTAAACCTTTGTCTTCTAATTTTGGACACGTCTATCCTGGGAAGACATTGACTGACCTTATCTATGCCCCTCATGATTTTATAAACCCCTTTAAGGATTCCCCCCAGCCTCAACACTTGAAAATAGCCCCAGCCTATTCAGACTCTCCCTGTAACTCTGACCCTCCAACACCTCCAACATTCTTTTAAATCTCTTCTGCACCCTTTCAAGTTTGACAACATCTTTCCAACAGTGGAGAGACCAGAATTAAAGGCAATATTACAAAAGTGGCCAAACGAATGTCCTGTACAGATTTAACATGTCATGCAAATGCTTCGACTCAAAGCACGCACCAATAAAGGGAAGATCACCAAATGCCTTCATCACTGCGCTGTCTACCTGTGACGGCACTTTCAAGGAATGGAAAACCTACACCACTAGTCTAGCTTTGCTGCCTCACAGGGCAGCGACCTGGGTTTAATTCCATCCTTGAATGGCTCGCTGTGTGGAGTTTGTACATTCTCCCCGTGTCTGTGTGAGTTTCCTCCGGGTGCTATTTTTTACTCCAACTGTATAAAGATATACAGATAAGGGTGGATTGGCCATGCTAAATTGCTCACCGTACCCAGGGATGTGTAGGGTAGGTGGATTAGCCATGGGAAATGCAGGCTCAGAGGGATAGGGCAGGTGTTTGTCCAGTGGGATACTGTTTAGAGGTTCAGTGTGGCCTCGATGGGCCGAAACGCCTGTTTCCTCACTGTAGGGATTCGATACTTTCAATGGAGTTCTCCTTCACTGGCAGCTTTCGACAGGGCACTACCTGTAATTCTTACCTTGATTTGTCTTGCCAAAATGCAACACCTCATATGTAACTAAAATATACTCTCTCTGCCACTCCTCGGCTCACCTAAAAAGGTCCCATTATAGTCTGAGAGATCATTCTTCACTGTCGACAACACCACCAAATTTGGAATTATCTACAAACTTACTGACCATACTTCATATACTCAAATGTAAATGATTTGTATCAGTGACAAAAGGCAGTGGACCCACTATTGATCTTTGCGGCATGCCACTGGTCACAGGTCTCCAAGTTTAATGAACAAATGTCCACTGTCACGGCCTGTCTCCAATATTCAAGAAAATTTCGGATCTAAATGGCGAGTTCTCCCTGGATCCGAGGAAGTCTAACCTTGCTAACCAGTCTACCATGGAGAACATTTTGGTAATCTTACTGAATTCCATAAAGACACCATCCACTGTCCTGTCTTCATCAATCATCTTCATCACTTCGTCAAAAGATTACACCGAGTCAGTGAGACGTGATCTCCAAGGTACAAAGCCCTCTTCAGTCCTTGTCTTTTCAAATGCATTTACATCCTTTCCAACAAAATCCCCTCCAACAATTTAGTCACCATTGACGTCAGGCTCAGCGATCAATGGTTACCTTTTTTTCACCTTACTTTTTAAATAATGGCTCTATGTTAGCTGCCCTCCAGTCTTTTGACACCTCACCTGTGGAAATCAATGATACAAATATGTCAGCAAAATGCTGACCAATTTCTTTCCTAGCTTCTCACAAACATTTGGGATACAACTGATCAGGTCCCAGGGATTAGTTCACCTTTATGTGGTTTAAAATGTCAAACACCTCCTTGTAATATAGACATCTTTCAATGTTTCACTGTATATTTATTCATTCTCTCGATCTTGTAACCTCCTCCTCATTAAATACTGAGGAGAAATTTTTGTTTCATATCCCTCCAATCTCGGGTGGTTCCACACATAGGTAGTCTTACTGATCTTTAAGGAGCCCTGTTCTCTCCCTAGTTAATCTTTTACCATTAAAGGATTTGTAGAATTTCTTCAATGCCTCGTTAACCCTATTTCTAAAGACATCTCATGTCCACATTTTTCTGGCCCGAATTCCCCATTGACTATACACTTATTGCCCTTATACTCCTCTCGGGATTCACTTAATCTCAGCTCTGTTTACCGGACATATGCCTCCTTCCTTACCTTGACCAGAGCATCAATATATCTAACCATCCTGCACTCCCTGCACTCACCACCCTTGCCCATCTCACTAATAGGAACACGTTGGCTCTGGCCTCTCTGAAACCACATTTTGATGGCCTTGCATTTCCCAACCATCCCTTTACCTGTGAATAGGGTATTCCAATCAGCCTTTCACAGGGCTCGGCTAACACTTTCAAAATTGGCCTCATTCAAAGTTAGAACTTTAATGTTGACATCAGGTATTTCCTATTCCACAACTAATTTAAAACCAATATTTATGCGTAACAGACTTGAAAGTTAAATCAACACTTCCTGCCCCTCTATAACGGGCTCGAAAGTCTGACTTGGCTCCTTCTGTCCCTCTGTAATAGACTCAAGAGGCTTAATGGCCTCCTCCAGTTCTTCTAAACACACTCGAGAGTCTGCACGGCCTCCTCCTGTCCCTGTGTAACAGATCCGAGACACAACAACCCGTGGATTACGAGCAGCCATTAGACTGTATCTGATGGAGGTCCATCCTTTCTCAGATACAGAAACACAGACAACACAATGTACTGCAGGTGCCCTCTCAGTTACACTTTATGCAGCTGCAGCAACACATCTCTTTGTTCTGAATGATTCTGTTGACAAAATGTGCCAATATACCAGCTTTCCACCTTTTCAAGTAGCAACAGGCTAATATGGGCTGATTGGTCTTCTCTTCTCCATCTGTAAGAGGCCCATTGGGAGAGAATTTCTTCGGCCTGTTCCTGAGCAGCAGTCTCAATGATCTATCTCAAGGTTATGAAAGGATTTGATAACAGGACATTAAAACCAGGATTGGCCGCACACTGGTCAATAAGCACCGTACTTTGTGTTCAGGTATCTAGAAACTTGCCCACCAACCCCCCCCCCCGCCCCTTTTTATGCAGCTGATCTGTTATTTTATAACTGCCTCCTTTCATGAACAGAATGGAACATACATAGACTCCTGCAGTGTTCTGTTAATTCTCTCATATACAAGGAAAAAAAGATATAAAATATTGAAAGATTTATGGTCCATCCCTCAGCAACCCTCATCCATTGCATCCAGTATATGAAAAGTGATTTATTGAACACGTTAACTGAGCCTATTTGTTCAGTGACTGCGATTAATGCCAATCTCCATGGATTCTAATTATCCCAGTGGAGGGTTTCAATCTTTTAATGATAAATGGGCTCCGTTCAATGTGTTACTCCATAACATGAGCAGAGCATCACCGACAGCACTGACAGGGATCAGCAGATCCAGAGAGAGGGGGAGGAGATATCAGAACCTGAGAACATGAGACTGGAATGTTCCAACAATAGATCAGAATTTGAGAACATTAGACTGAAATATTCCAACAATGGATCAGAATCTGAGAACATTAGACAGGAATATTCCAACAATAGACAGGAGCTTAGCCGATTATGTTTGGTATCTTTCTGCATTTGATTGGATGTCATTATCATTGCGGATCTTTCACGCTCTTCTCATTATTCAATACTTTTATTATCCCTTCCTGGCTATCGTTGGTGTTCCTGGTGAGTGTCACTATCCAGATTTTGTTTCTTATAAACCAGTTATGACTGTATTATAGTTATTTCATATCGTCTACACTTCCTGCCACTGTTATTGTTCCAATCCAATCCAATCTCTCAATCTAGATATTCACTCTACTGACCACTGCTAACTGCATCAAAGAAGGTGTTCAATTACTGTCTCGCTCTCTGCTCTGGCAGTGTTACTCACGGGTCTCTATGTTGAACTATTCAGTTTCAGGGGAGAATCATAATGCATCGTATCATTGCCTTTGCTGTTAAGAGCAGGGAGGTCACCGTCTACTGCTCTGGTTACAAACTCCACTTCCTTCCACTGTTTCCATCCCATCCCTGGCCAATATCCGCAGCTGAAGCAGACAAGTCACAACTGTGGGAGATCCCTTTGACAATGAGCTGATTCTTGACACCATTCTCTGACATTTCTAACTTGAAATACTCACTACTCCAGAATATATCTCACTGGTTTATTGCATCTGCAGTTTGAACCTTGACCTATGAAGTACAGGCTTAATGAAGCCAATAATCTGCTGCTGATGCTCCCGGCTTCAAACCTGCCGAAGCAAATCTGATTCGAACTCACACCAAACTCCCATCCATCTGTCATTCATGTGCACGTGGATGTATATTGCTGTTTTGTCTGGCAATGCCTTTATTTTAACATTCTCAAATACTTTACCTCATCTGTCCATGAAACTTCCCTCGTTCTCTCTATTGATAAACAAAAAGCCTGCCAGCTGTTCTTATTTAAAATTGTTTTCTCCATGTGCGTTCCTTCTCAAACAATGAGTTTCGCATTCAACCACGCCAATCGCGCACACTGTCTCAGTCTCTGATGAACACAGAGAGAGAGCAAACCTTCCCATTATCGGCAGTTATCTGATTCGAGCATAGTTAGCATATGTTAGTATAGTTTTCAATACTCTCCAGATCGTGCAGTTCACTGAGCAACACACTAGCATGGTGTGCACAGCTCTCCATGCTGGGCTGTCATCTTGTCCCAGTTTATGTATGTTTGTGGTGTTCGGTGAAGCAGATTCAGAATTTGATGTAACAAACCATTTCAGCTGATCTGACAATGCCTTTATTCAATGTTCTCATTCTTGTAATTTTACTCACGAAGATCTCACTTCTGCAGTTAGTCCCACTGCCCTGTCTTTTTCCCCATATTTCCACAACATCTTTTCAGTTAATTAACTGTCTGTTTCTGTCTTTAATGTGAATCTCTCTGCCCCTTTGTATCTTTCCCTGGCCTTGGGTTTGTCTCCCTAATGTATCGAGTGCTGGCATTGTGTAGCTCCGAAATAATGAAATGGCGTGTGTCAGGCTGTTGTTCACTTCCAGGTGTGTCCCATGTGATGGTTCATGGACAGGGGTGTTAGAGATGTTATGAGGCACATCCTTGTAACGTGGTGTGTACCTGTGGCTGTCCCTCTTAGGTGACCTTGCGATCAGTAACACGAGGAAGACCACTGAGTAAAGGACCAGGCATCTAAATTGCCTGACAATGCTGTCACTTTTATAATAAAAGGTTATTTTCTCCTTATTTTTAGTAAGAGCTCTTAAATGCCAAACTTCCTACTGAAAACGGCTCAAGTAAATAACTTACGGGGGTTTTAAAGTTTTTAATAAATAGTAGTAACCATGACCAGCTCGCATAGACCAGGCTTTCTAGGTTTCTTTTCATTGTAGCAATAATAATCACCAGGTGCTTGGGGTCCCAGAACGGGTGTAAGTTTTAGTAAATTATCCCTAGCTGCTATTCTCTCTGGAAGCACACTTGATGATGCTCATTCCTCCTGCATTGGAGAACTGCATGCAAGAATGCATGTTTGAATGTTCCTTTTTGCCAAGGGGTGTGTTTAGGTGATTGTAGTATATTGGAACAGTTCATTTGTAGAAGGTACTGTATCCATTATTCTGTTAAGGTTTCCAATAGTTAAGTTAGTCTAAATTCCTCTTCATTGTGAATGGATTTCGATTAGCGTGTTTAAATACATTGTGTTTTGCTTTATGGTGAGTGGTTTGACTAGTACCATCGCATCTGGAACACCCACTTCACATCTACCTTCAAAATAAGAAAAAGTAGGCATCCAAGGTACCCTCTTAAACTAGTTTGAGTCAGTCTGGTTGGTCTATAACAAACTGGGGTCTCTTGTCTGGTTCAAAATTGATAATACCAAATTGGGTTTAGAATTACAATCCCTACAGTCTGCAAAAAGGCCATTTGACCCAACAAGTCCACACCGACCCTCCGAGGAGTAACCTACCCAGACCCATTCCATTACCCTATTATTACACATTTACCCCGACTAAGGCACCT
This sequence comes from Chiloscyllium punctatum, assembly GCF_047496795.1. Taxonomy (NCBI): domain Eukaryota; kingdom Metazoa; phylum Chordata; class Chondrichthyes; order Orectolobiformes; family Hemiscylliidae; genus Chiloscyllium; species Chiloscyllium punctatum. The sequence continues at coordinate 20,391,998 of NC_092788.1, read as the reverse complement.
AACCCACACATCCCTGAAAACTACAAACAATTTAGCATGGCCAATTCACCTGACATGCACACTTTTGGATTGTGGGAGGAAACTCGAGAATCCAGAATCAGCTCATGCAAACACTGGAGAGTATGCACTGGGAGGCTATTGGGTTCAAAGGTCCCGTATGGTAGTTGTTAGTGTCTTTGGTTCTGGATGTTGAATTCGGTTGGTTTAAACAGTGTGTTGAGTATAATGACAGTTTCAGTAACTAAGAGTTCTCTGGGTGTGGAAGAAGTAAAGTTAGGGGTAATGAAGGGAAGCTGTAGAAATTGACAGACACGCTGGAGTTGGGGTTGTGTTTGTCTGTGCGAAAATGAAAGGTAATTACAGCTAGAGCTCGGCAATTACATTTGGTGGAACCGCCATCAGAGTCTTAGGAAATGGCTAGAATTCAATTTCAAATGAGGCACCTTGAACATGAAAAGGAATTGAAACAGTTTGAATTATGATGAAAAGTAGAAATAAAAGAAAAGGAAATGAAGACGAAAGAGAGAAGAAAGAGAGAAGAAAAGCAGAGAGTTTCAACTTCAAAAGTTAGTAATTAGAGAGGAAAGTTGACATAGATGGTGATGAAGGCAGACAGTCGGCTGGATAAGGAGGATAGTGAGGATGAGCAACCCTATATTGCCAAAGGACTGATGGGGATCTGTTTAAATACATCCAGGTATTATCTAAATTTGATGAGAATGATGGAGGGAGCCTTTTTAATATCATTTCAGAAAGTGGCGAAAGAAATGCAGTTGCCAGAGAACATGTGGATATAGTTGATTCAAACAAAGCTGATAGCCATTTGCATCCCTATCAGAGGAGGTATCTGCTGAGTATGAGGTGGTAAAGAAAGCCATTTGAAGTGCATATGAGCTTGTGCCAGAAGCTGACAGACAGTGTTTCAGGAATCTAAAATAGCATGCCTGGTTAAACGCACGTTGTGTTTGAAAGGATCAAACAAATTTTGAAAGGTGGGGAATGGTATTAAAACAGAGCAAACCTATGACCCTTAGAGAGATTCTTATTTTCGAGAAGTTCAACAATTTACTTCCTGCATTCATGAGAACTCATGTGGAAGAGCAGAGAGTAACAATGGGAAGGTTAGAAGCTAAAATGGCTGATGATGATGATTGAGTTCAGAAATCAAAGTTTGATTTCTGTGAGAGATTGAGAAGAATGTGTGAGGTTTTCTTAGAACATATCCCTGTGAGAGTAAGGTTTACTGGCATAGGCCAGGAGTAGCAGGTAAAGAGGTTACAGCATTAAGAGGTACAGAAGTATGTAATCCTTTTATGCTGAGACATGAGGAGCTATGTCATTCAGAAGGACTATTGGAGAGATGAGAAGTGCTCCATTATGTAACGTGTGGTTGGAGTGTCCAGTGGAAACATCAACAGGTTTATTCCACAATGGGGAAGGAGGCCTTGAGCTTGGTGTTGGTGTTACAACATTTCAGCATTTACATTGCAAATAACGTATCTGAGACAAATCGTTTTCACTGATCGTGACCCCTTAAAGTTTTTGGAGAAGTTTTGGGAGAAAAATACCAGTCTGTGTCGACTGAGCTTATTATTTCCGCCATTCAATATGAAATTATACATGTGACGGGGTTAGAAAACCTAAGTTTTGACACGTTGTGGAAACTTGAGTGAAGAAAGACAAAGGCATTCTGTGGCAGGAGTAAAATGACTGAAATCGAATCTCGTTGTGAACATTTGTATGCTCAGAGTCAATGTAATATATATGCATTGCAGTCAATAGACTATAGACAATAGGTGCAGGAGTAGGCCATTCTGCCCTTCGAGCCTGCACCACCATTCAATATGATCATAGCTGATCATTCCTAATCAGTATCCTCTTCCTGCCTTATCTCCATAACCCTTGATTCCACTATCTTTGAGAGCTCTATCCAACGCTTTCTTAAATTAATCCAGAGACTGGACCTCCACAGCCCGCTGGGGCAGAGCATTCCACACAGCCACCACTCTCTGGATGAAGAAGTTTCTCCTCATCTCTGTCCTAAATGGTCTACCCCGTATTTGTAAGCTGTGTCCTCTGGTTCAGTACTCAACCATCAGCAGAAACATGTTTCCTGCTGCCAGAGTGTCCAATCCTTTCATAATCTTATATGTCTCAATCAAATCCCCTCTTAGTCTTCTAAACTCAAGGGTATACAAGCCCAGTCACTTCAGTCTTTCAGTGAAAGGAAATTCCGCCATTCCCGCCAGTCTACTCATAGAGGAAGATTAGGAGGTCTAAAATGAATCCCTTTTTGTATATTGATGGATCATTTTATTAAAGGTGGAGTTGTGAGTATACTATCACGATAAAAAGGTTATTTTATCTTGGGATTTTTTTTTGAAGAGAGGTTATAAAGACAGAGGTGCAGAACTGCTGTCTGAAAACAGTTTAAGTAAATAATTGAGAAAGCCTTTAGGTTTTATTAAAACATTGGTAACAATGGAAGGGCAGCGGCCAGCTCTCCCAGACCAGGTTTTCTCGGTTTGCTTTTAGCTGCAGCATTCAGAAGCTGTTGGAGATCCCGGAAAGGTTTGGAAGTTTCAATACATGATCCCCAGCTGCTTTTCTCTCTGAGATCTCTGTTGATGTTGACATCTCTTCGATCGGAAAACTGCATGTAAGGATCTGTATTTGAATATATCTTTGTGCCAAGCAGTGTATACCAAGAAGGTACGGTATCTATTGTTTGTGTAAGTGTTCAAACATATAAGCTATTTCAAAATGTTCTTTTCTTTAATTGTATTTTAACTAAAGCATTTGAATAGATTATATTTTGCTTAATGTCGAGTGGTTTGACCAGTCACAACATATCTGGAACGCAAACTTCACATCTATTTTCAAAATAAGGAAAGGTTTGGGTCTAAGCGACCTTCTTAAAATATTTTGCAGGGATCTGGTCTGGTCCACAACACTTATAGATGAGGAGTTTCTGACTGACTCTTCTTGAAAATGTAGTGGAGGGGTTGGGGATGGTTTGCTGGAGGTTGTGCTGTGAGCTGCCTGAGACATTCAGGGAGACATGAGGATTTGCTGACCCATCTTTGGGTGGAGCCTGGGGACTGTAGTTACAGCATCTGGGTCAGTAACATGAGCTACAAATGGAGTAAAGGTTACAGAGTGGGGAAACTCTGAAAACACAGAGTTAGTGTATGAGTGGAAAGGGATCTGTTGGACCCACCCGAGTTTTCGATTAACAGCCTCGCAAGCTACACTTAATCCAGGAGCAGAGTGTGAGGGGACACTTATTGAAAAAGCAGCTGGTCACAGAGCGGTGTCACCTCCTTTAACGCGTCCTGCAGCTTCACCCCAGGGGAAAGGACGGTGCTGCCAGTGGCTGTTCGGGTCACAGTTTCATTCAGCTTCTATGTTCTGGAACTTTCCAAACAGGACTGGGTGAAATAGCCATCATCTCCCAGTATGTTGCCATCAATGTAACCATTCGGTAATGGAGGATATATATGGTGGATGAGGTAAATACATCGTTTCACCCACAGCAGGGAGCTGCCGGGTGTATCCAGTATAATGGGATTCCTGATGGTGTACATGGGATCTGCAGCGTACCCATGTCAATGGGGAGAGGTAGAGGAAGTGAAGGAGCTCTCTCTCTGTTAATGTTACCGTGTGTCCATGCACAGTACACGATGTTGGTGAATACCTCTGTCCTGACAGCAGCCACAGTTCCTTCATTCACAAGCAGACAGCATTCCCATCGTCTTCGGGTCTCCATGTAGAAAGGAATGAATGTATCTTGGATAAAGGCCGTCCCCTTAATACATGTTTGAAAACAGCATGCCAAACACTGCAAAACATTCCATGTGTACGGAGAGCAATGGGGTCACTTGGAGTGTGAAGGAGCAGACGATCAGGGACGGAGCAAAACCTCCCATGTCTGAACGGGTCTGAGTGAACCCCCCAGTACACAGTATCATTAAGTCCTGTAATCCCTCTCCATTTCAGTAACATACTGCCTTCCATTATTACTGTAAATGAAATGACAGGTTGTATCATGTTATATTTCACCTGCCAAATTATTATCCATTGCCTTTACCTCTCTTGATAATTTAATCTCTTGCTTATCACAGCAACATGACCAAACTCAGTATCTCTATATCTGTTCAATCCTCCTGATCATTGATATAGAGTGTAAATAGTGGAGGACCCAGCACTGGTCACTGTGTGACTCCACTGGTGACGTTCTGTCAAACTGATTAAGACTGATTTATCCAGAGCACCTGCTTCCTATTTGATACACAATCCTCTCCCATTACTGTGTAACACAGTGGAAAAGCTGAATATGAACGAGGAGAATCAGTCAGGAATCCAAACCCTCGAATCTGCTCCGCCATGGAATACAATCATGTCTGATGTCATCGCGGCCTCTGTTCCTCATCCCTGCTATCTCTCGATCGTCAAACTCTAGTCTCTTGTTGGAGATTGCGGCTGATGAAAAAAATATCCACTCCACATCTACACTTTCAATTATATTTCACATCTTACAGACCTCAATGAGCTCTCCTACCGTTCTTATAAAATCGAGAGTATTGGCCTGAACTGCTCAATTTCTCTTCATAAGACAAACACTTCAAATATGGAATCATTCTAATGAAGCTCTTCTGAATTTCCTCCAATAGAAATACCTCATTCTGCAGGACACCCAAACTGTACTCCAGTTACAGCCTCACTAATGCCTTGCATAGCTACAGCAACACTCCCTACCTTTCTACTCTATCCTTTTACAAATAAACAATGAAGTTATGCTTGCATTTCTCAGTATTTGAAGTACCCGCAAGCAAGTTTTCTGTGATGTGAAAGCAGTCACCCAGATCTCTGTGCACTTAAGCACTTTGAACTTTCTCTCCATTTAGATAATAATTTGCCTTTTTATTAAGCTGGTCAACTTGAATAACCCCATATTTATCCAATTTAATTTTCCTTGCCAAATGTTTGCCCATTCATCCAACCTATTTATATACTTTTTAAATATCATGCATCGTCATTCCGAAGCAATTTCCCACCTATGTTACTGTCATCTGAAAATGTAGCTACAGTATTTTCTATCCCGTCAACCGAGTAATAATATCGATCCCAAATGGTTGAGGCATGAGAACTGAAATCTATGGCACCCAACATATTGCATTTTCCAATATAAAATGATACATTTAATTAACCTGACTGCATTTTGTTAGTTAACCAAGCCTCGATCCAAGCCAATAAATTACTCCTAAACTGATGCTGTGTGATCTTACCACTCACACTTTGGAGAAGGGACGTATCTGAATCCTTCACGAAGACCAGATATATTCCATCTCCAGGATTCCCACTATCCACCTTGTTTGTCACATCTTTAAATAACTCAAGAAAACACTTCAATCATGGTTTATCTTTTGTAAAACCATGTTGAGTCCGATGGATTGTGGTTTACGTTTGCAAATGTCCTCAACAATGGATTCTAATAATTTGCCTTAAATTACAATACTTTATTGTTGCATTTTACTCCCTAATGTATTCAGTTATTATAAGTTCTTCCCTTTCTAAAACCTTTACGTTTTCTTTGAATTCCTGTTTGATGGGCAAAAGGGTTTTAAGAGATGTGCTCCAATTGCTGAATAAGCGGGATGTGTGGCTGACTGGACTCATCATCCTGATGGTGTACAAAATCGATGGGATGAAGTCTTTCTGGCGTTCCCATGTTGTCATCTCCAAGGCCAGAATGACCACCTCCTGTTGATGCGTTAGAGGGGTGGGGGATTATGGAATCTTCCCGTTGCTGTGTAACATTTTGAGGGTCTGATGGGTCTTCTCATATTTCTCCATAATCAGTGGAGATACTGAACGGTCTCCTCATGTATCCCAGAGATGGGACGAAGGGAGCGATTGGTCTTCTCTTGTTCCTATACAACAGACACGTGTCTGAATTACCTCCTCCTTTCTCACGAAATAAGTCTCAGATAGTTTTTATCCTAACACATTTCCCTTGCAACAGACTCGGTGGGTCTGAATAGCCTCCTGTTATCCCAGTGTAACAATCTCCAGTCACTGTGTGACCACTTCCAGTTCCTATTTGCAGACTTGAGGAGGCTGAATGGACTGATCCTGTTGCTGTGTAACAGGATACTGGTGCAGCATGGCCTACTCTGGGTCCAGTGTTATAGATTCGAGGGGCTGATTGGCCTCGAATATATATCAGGCTCGAGGGGCTGAACAGCCTCGTCCTATTCTGGTGTAACAGGCTCGAAGGCCTGAATATCCTCCTGTTGTTCCTGTGTAACAGGCTGGAGAACGGAATGGATTCCCCCACTATCTGTGTAATTCTCTTCAGTTGTTGACTCCTTCCTGTCATCTATGTTGAAATAAGATCATCCTTTATTTTTGTAAACTCCAATGGCTATTGGATCAACCTGATCATCCTTTCGTTATAAGCTCGCACCTTCATTGCAGGAATCAGCTGAGGGATCCATCTCTGAGCTGCTTCCAATATAACAACATCCTTTCTTCATTGAAGAGACTAAATCTGTACACACTACTCCAGATGTGATCTCACTAAGATCCTGTACAGCAGCAGCATCACTTTACCAGCCTGCTGTAAGGTTCCCACCCTGGTTAGAGCAGTCTCAGCTCTCTGGGGGAAATACAGAGCAGTTATGAACGATCATTGTCCTTCTCTACCCCACTAGCATAACGGGAGATCTGGAGAAAATGTCACAATGATGCTTAAGAAGATCATAAATGATGTGGCGAGATGATCTCTACCATTAATCTCCCCAAATCCCACATCGCTCAGATTCTCCAGAATCTATAAGGTGGAGTGCAAAAACAGCAAGGAGAAGGAAGCATTGATGGGAGTCATATATCAAAGTGAAAGCTGCAATACAAATGCTGGACATGTTATAAAACGGGAAATGAGATATACACATTTGTGGCTACTGTAGTAATAACGTACTGTTTACATTATATCTAAACTGTGTTAACCCAGCTGAATGCTAATGCTGGGATAAATGGATTTCATGAGCATATGTTAGATGGTGGCATTAACATTTTGTCGAGCACTGAGCTAGAGATCAGGTTATTTAGGAATTGATGTTGAATGATCAAAAGAACTAATTGAAAACTTTGCTGTAAAGGACCTTTTGGGAACAGTGACCACAATGCTTTGGTTTTCTTTTATGCTGTTTGAGTACACGGTAGTTTTTGTTTTATTTGAAGTAACTGTCATAAATCTGAATCGTCCAAGCCCTGAAGGTGTGAGGAGAAATTGGGGATTGCAGATGCTGGAGATCAGAGTCGAAGAGTGTGGTGCTGGAAGATCAGAGTCGAAGAGTGTGGTGCTGGAAAAGCACAGTCAGGCAGCGTACTAGGAGAAGGAGAATTGACGTTCTGGGCATAAGCCCTTCATCAGGAATGAGGCTTATGATGAAGGGGGCTGAGAGATAAATGAGAAGGCGGTGTGGCAGGAGGGAGTTAGCTCAGAATGCGATAGGTAGATGAAGGTGGGGTTGAAAGTGAAAGGTGATGAAGGGAGACAGAACGCCTCATCTACTACATACATTAAAGCCAGTGTGGTCTTCTCTACATTGGTAAGGCAGGTGGATCATTTCAGAGAACATATCTGGGATAGCCACATTGACCAACTCCACTGCCTTGTGGCTGAACACTTTAACTCTCCTTTCCACTCTGCCAAGGACGAGAGAGTCCTGGGCCTCCTCCATCGCCAAACCCTAACCACCCGAAGCATGGATGAATAAAGGTTCCTCTTCTACCGTGGGATTACCCGTTTCACCCGTTTCCCCATTTACCCTAACTCCACCTTATCCAAGTCCAATCTTCCAACTCAGCATCCTCCCCCCTTTTGAACATTCCTATGTGTTCATCTTCCTTCCGATCAATCTGGTCCACCCGCCTCTCCGACCTAACCCTTTCAGCCTCACCTTCAACTATCTAGTAGATCACAGGAAGTAGCTTAGAAAAGTGCCAAGTCCCGTAGTAAGCCAGTGGATTCGGAGAAATATAGGACCCAGCAACGGATGACCAAGAAAAGAAAATCAAAAAGCGAAAAAGCATACAAACAAAAGAAAAACATAAAGACTGCAAAAAAAAAGTACATCAGTGTATGAAACAAAAATAAAAACAAGGTCAAATATGGAACAGTGGTTGTGCGGACAGAATAATTTATTGAAGCCAACAGAGAAATCACAGGGAAAAGAAACAGTTTCTTTGTGTCTATCTTCAAGGCAGAATATCCAGAAATTCTCCCAGAAATATCAAGTGACCATGGGACTTGTGTAAGTAAAGTCTAAGATCATTCTTAAAAGTGTTGAGTTCATGTTTTAAAAGAAAGCTGGATTGAGTATTTATAAATCTGACAGATCAGATGTACTTCATACAAGAATTTCAGAGGAAGCAGCAATAGGCACATTGATTGCATCGCAGATTATCACGTTGTTTTCCAATACATTCCCGAAAGTTATTTAGCCAATCTGGATAAGGCAAAGGTTACAAATATTATCCAACAGTTGAAGAAAGGATGAAGATGGAGAGTGGTGAAATACAGATCAGTAACTTGTCATCCGCGGTCGGGTGTCTGTTGGGCTGGATTATAAAGAACGTGTTACTGGATATATAGAAGGTAATGGGAAAACTGGGGAGGATGATAATGCATCGATGAAACGAAAACCATAAGTGGCAAACATTTTCTGGAATGGTTTGAGATGATTCTTGTGGACGTAGGCAATGAGGAGCTAATGGATAACGTATAGTTGGATATTCAAGAGGATCTTTTTTAAGAACTCTCCCACTAACATCATAAGAAAAGTTAAAGTGAAAGGAATTGGGAAGAATTGGGTGGCACAGTGGTTAGCACTGCTACCTCACAGCGCCAGAGATACAGGTTCAACTCTCGCCTCAGGTGACACTGACTGTGTGGAGTTTGCACATTCTCCCCGTGTCTGCGTGGGTTTCCTCTGGGTGTTCCGGTTTACTCCCACAGTTCAAAGATGTGCAGGTCAGGTGAATTGGCCATGCTAACTTGTCCGTAGGGTTAGGTAAGGGGTAAATGTCGGGGTATGGGTGGGTTGCGTTTCGGCGGGTCGGTGTGGACTTGTTGGGCCGAAGGTCCTGTTTCCACACTGTAACGCAATGTAATCTAAACACAAGCAAATAGGAAACGAAAAATTAGGTTTACATTCATGTGAATGTAATTGAAATATAGAAGATGCCATGCGCCAGCTGCACAGAGTGTTGCTGAGACTAAACTGGGAGTTTTGTATACCAATCTAAGTTCCAATCTAAGATAGAATATTGAGTCCCAATCTAAAATAGAATATACTACAGACGAACTGCAAAAGGTATTCTCCAGATTAATCCCCAAAATGGCAAGATTGTCTGATGTGGAAACTCAGCCTGTGATCTCGAGTTTCAAAAGATGAGAGGTGATTTTACTGAAACTTAGAAACATAGAGGGGAGAGAACAACCGAGGGACATGGAGAAGAGCTAGCAGGAGAGATGAGGGAGAATCCCATGATATTCTACACGGACAAGTAGAACAGAATAATCAGCAACAGTTCGTGTCCATTAGAAACCAAAGGGGCAATCAGTGTGTCAACCCGGATAACATTGATAGATTGTTACATGTAAACATCACAGCTGTTTTACTTGGGAGAAGGAGGATGCAGGTACAGAATTCGAGAAGATGGACTGGAAAGCTCTTGTAAAATACGAGCGGCGGTTTGAGGCTTTGTCTGGTATAAAATTGGACCAATCTGCAGGTCTGGATACTGTTGGGGTCAAGGGAGGAAAGACGCTGACTGGAAATTTTACTTAGAATCTGACAAGAGGGGAGGTGCCAGAGGACTGGAGAACAGCTATTATGATTGCACTTCACAGTAAGGGTGGTAGAGATAGATCAGGAAACTATAGACGAGCGAGTATTAAATCACTGTTCGGGAAACTACTGGAGAAAATAGAGAATGAGAAAATTGAACTCCAATCAGAATGGTAAGGCTTGATCAGGGATAATCATCATGTCTTTATCAGAGTGAAATCACACTAATGGAGTTGATTGAATTAGTTTGAGGAGGTCGCTTATTTAGTTTTGATGCAATGCCTTTGACAAAGTTCCGCATGGGAAACTGAAAAAAATAAAGTAAAATCTCAGAGTATCAAGGATAGCTTGAAAAGTTACAGCGAAAATTGTCTTAGTGTCAGGAGTCAGAGGATGGTGGGAGAAGGCTGTTTGTGTGACTGGAGACCAGTGTCCACTGGTGTACCACAGGGATCAGTGCTGTGTCCCTTATTGTTTGTAGCATTCATAAATGGTATAGGTGTGAATCTGGAGGGGGAGTGTGGAGGGTTGGGAGTTGTGGTAAGTAAGTTTGTGTTTGACACAAAGATTGGCCGGGTGGTTGGCAGTGAGGAGGAAGTTCTGATTTTACAGGAAAATACAAGTGGAATAATCAGATGGGCAGATCAATGGCAGATGGAATGTGATCCTGATAAATATGAGGTGATGAACTTTGGAAGGAGGAACCAGACATGGGGTGTACACAATGATTGGCAGCACGCTAGGGAACTCACAGGGTGTTTCTCCACACATCCCTGAATGTGACTGAACAGGGTAATGGACTAGTTAAGAATTAAACCTTGGGTGGAGCGTTTATTAATCAGGGAGTAGATTAATAGTGTTATACAGGGCTTGGTTTAGTCCATGATGGAGTACTGGATGTCGTTCTGGGAGCCTCATTACAGGAAGGATGTGATTGTACTGGAGGGGGTTGCAGAGGAGATTCACCAGCATATTCCCTGGGATGGAGCATATCAGCGATGGAGAGAGGCTGGATAAGCTCGGGTTGTTTACTTTTGACAGAGAGGCTGAGGGGGATGTGATTCAGTAGGATAAGTTAACAAGAGGCATCGACAGAGTGGACAGACAGCAACTGTTCCTTTTAGACAGAGGATCAAGAACAAGGGAGCACACTTTAAAGTGAAGGGTTTGAGGTTCAGAGAGGATTTAAAGTTGACCTTTTCTTCACCCAGAGGGTGTTGGGGTCTGGAAAGTACTTTCTGAGAGGGGAGTTATCAAGGTTAACCTCTCAACTGTTAAAAGTACTTGGACAAGCACTTGGAAGTGCCATTACATTCCAGGCTATGAGCCTTTTGTCGGAAAGTGGGACTAATATAGATCGTGCTGTATTTCTGTTGGCACAGAGACTATGCTCCTGTGAGTGTATGATGTGGACGGTCAATGATTGAGCAGCTTAACACAAGAATTGATGGGTTTCTGAAGATAATGTTCACAAAGGTTATAAGAGTGAACTGTTATAGCTTGTCAAATTATGTCAATGTGTGAAGTATGAAAAAGAAAGTGCAGGTTTTTTCCAGTTTGAAACCAGAGAATGGAGAATGGGAAACGGAAATGGCAAAAGTATGAATCCACTACTTCAGATCTGTCTTCACAGAACTTTCTGACAATACCAGGAAAACCAAGTCTGGCGTGGAAAACGAAATAGTACATGGAACATAGAACATAGTAAGTAAATCGTTTGGGAGAAATTATTGGGTCTCAAAATAATGGTCATAGACAACACTAACATAGATTTATGAAATGGGAATTATGTTTGAGAAACAGACTGGGAGACAAATGAAAGAGAAGCAATGGATGTAAAACATGTGGATTTTCAGAAAGATTTTGGTAAAGCTCCAAGCCTAGTTTGCAAAATCAAATCTTCGTGGATTGGGGCGAATATATGGCCATGTTTCTAGAATGGGACAGCTGGCAGGAAACAGTGAATAGAAATAAACAGACTTGTGAAGCAACAGCCTGGCATTGTATTTAAGGTATGGTTCTGTGAGTATGACTATATCCCTGACACCCCATCACCTTCCCTGGATATCTCCTCTCTCACCAGCAGGACAGACAAAGCAGAAGTGGTGGCACCGTGGGATACAGTTGGAAGGGAATTGTTCTGGGAGTCCTCAACAGTGACTCTGTATCCCATGAAGTCTCATGGTGTTAGTCTACATATGGGAAAGGAAACTTCCTGCTGATTACCATGTACCAGCCTCTTCCAACTGATGAGTCAGTACTTCTCCAAGCTGAATAACACTGGGAGGAAGCGCTGAGGGTGGCAAGGGCACAAAATGTACTCTGGGTTAGGGACGTCAATGTCCACAAAAAGAGTGGTTCAGCAGCAGCATTACTGATTGAGCTGGTTGGGTCCGAAAGGATATAACTTCTCGAATCGGTCTGCGGCAGGTGGTGAAGGAACCCACAAGAGGGAAAAGCCATATTTGACCACAGCCTTACTAACCTGCCAGCTGCAGAAGTACCTGTCCATGACAGTTACGGGTAAGAGTGACCACTGCATAGTCATTGTGGAGATAAAGTCACACTTGCATATTGAGAATAACCTCCACCATTTTAGGTGGCACTGTCACCATGCTAATTAGGACAGACTTTGAACAGATCTAGCAGCTCAAGTCTGGTTTTCGATAATATGTTGTGGGTCATCAATAGCAGCAGAATTGTACTCCCGCACAACCTCACGGCCTGGCATATCCCCCTCACAACAATTACCATCAAGACAGAGGATCAACCTTGATTCAATGGAGTGTGCAGGAGGGCAGGAGCAGCACTGGGAATACCTGAAAATGAGGTGTCTGCCTGATGAAGTCACCAACCATGACTACCTGCGTGCCAAACAGCATAAGCAGTTAGTCATAGACAGAGCTAAGGGATTCCACAAGCAACGGTGCAGATCTAAGCTCTGCAGTCCTTCCACTTCTAGTTGAGAATAGTTATGGACAATTAAACAAGTCATCGGAGGAGGACATTCCACAAGTATCCCCATCCTTAATGATGGAAGAGCCCAGCACTTCAGTGCAAAAGATCACGTTCATGCATTCACAACAATCTTCAGTCAGAAGTGCTGAGTGGATGATCCATCTCGGCCTCCTCCAGTGGCCCTCAACAATTCAGTTACCAGTCATCAGCCAATTTGATTCACTCCACGCGATATCCAGATTCAGTTGGAGACACTGGATACCCTGACAACATTCTGGCAATAGGACTGAAACGTTGTTCTCCAGACCTTGTCACTGCCCTCACCAAGCTGTTCCAATACCGTTACAACAACGTTTCCCCGATTACATGGAAAATTACCCCAAGTATCTTCAGTATATAAAAAGCAGAACAAATCCCATCCGGCCAATACCACCGTATCAGTCTACTCTCGATCATTAGTAAAGTGGTGGAAGGTCTCAGTGCTTTTAATCAGCACGTGTTCAGAAATACCCTGGTCAATGACGCCCAGTTTGGGCTCCTCCAGGGCCACTCAGCTCCTGACCTCATTACCTTGGTTCAAACATGGACAAAAAGAGCTGAATTCCAGAGGTTGGGTGAGAGTGATAGCCCTTTAAATCAAGGCTGCCTTCGCCCAAGTGTGGTATCAAGGGGCCTTAGCAAAACTGGAATCAATGGGCATCAGGGCCAAACTCCCCGCTGGTTAGAATTATTTCTGACGTAGGAAGATGGTCATGGTTGATAAAGGCCAGTCAACTCAGCTCCAGGATAAATCTGTAGGAGTCCCTCGGGCAGTGGCCTATGCCCATACATCTTCAGGGCTGCTTCATCAATGACCTTCCCTCCATTTTAAGGTCAGACGTGGAGATGTTTGCCAATGATTGGACAATCTTCTGCAACATTTGTGGCTCCTCAGATACTGAAGCAGTCCATGTTCAAATACAACAAGACCTGGACAGTATCCAGGCTGACAAGTGGCAAGTAATAGTCACGTCACACAAATGCCAGACCGTGAACATCACCACTAAAATACAATCTAACCTGCCCCTTGGCATTCAATGGTGTTACTGTCACTGAATCCACAGTGGACTGCAGCGGTTCAACAAGGCAGCTCACCACCACCTTCTCAAGGGCAACCAGGGACAGGCAATAAATGTTGGCCCAGCCAGTCACACCCAGATTCAGGAAATAAATATCATTTTAAAAAAATAACAGAGGAAGGTTTCTGGGATATCACAGAGATCGGTGCTCAGGTCCCAACTGTTCACAATACCCATTAAACATTTAGTTGCAGGAATCAAACACAATATATCCCAACCTGCTGATAGAACTAAAGGATGTTGGATTGCGAGTGGGTGAGGAGGTTGTAAAAAAGCTTCAAGGTTGTAGGGGGTAGTGTAATTTTTAAACGGTTAGCTGCCTTTTAGTCTTTTCTACCTCATAGTAAACACAAGCAGACACTCGAAACTGTTGCCGGACCTCCCCCACGTTTATATGAATGAAACAGTTGTAACAGCTTTCCTCGATAGTTGAGAGGCCGCCCTTAACCACAGTTGTACAACATCATCCATATAAGGGAAGAATGGGAAGCTCAAACACTGATTGGCCAAGTGAATGATAAAAGAATCGCAGGCACCAGAACCCAAAAAAGGAAAACAGTGCGGAATCCGAGCACTCGTTGGTCAAGGCAGCAGTAGTAAACCCAGCCCACATATACATGTATATAATGTGTGGAGATTACTATGCTTGTGTGTGTGTACCTTTGGGAACAGCACCCGACTTTGCAAAGTTGAATGAAAAGTTTTGGACTGACTCCTCCGTGTCTTTGTTCCTGGGAAGGGAAATAAAAAGTGCCGTAGATGGGGCTGGATAGCCACATATCTCGCACAATTGGGGGCTCGTCCGGGATGAAATAATTATTGCCGGGGGGGGCAGTCTCTTCGGCTCACGGATCAAGCCTGATTACAACAAAGACGCGTCTAGTATATATTTATACTTCTCACTGATCGGCTTGGTCCGTTGGCCGTCGGCCAAGAGACGATGTGACCCGGCTCATTTAAAAATAATTTTGAATCCTGGAAAAGGAACACACGGACGAGTGCTGGGACGACCGGTTAGTGACTATACACGGGGGTACACACATTTAAAAAGGCCAGACAACTCCGTGCACGGATCAAGGTAAGAGATTCTTTTGTTCTTCCTTGTTGGCCGCGTGGTTTTGACGGTCATCTGTGAAAACGCTTTGGGCGTTTAAGACCAGGACTGAAGATAAACCACGGGAAATTGTGGTTTTGACGGTCATCTGTGAAAACGCTTTGGGCGTTTAAGACCAGGACTGAAGATAAACCACGGGAAATTGTGGTTTTGACGGTCATCTGTGAAAACGCTTTGAGCGTTTAAGACCAGGACTGAAGATAAACCACGGGAAATTGTGGTTTTGACGGTCATCTGTGAAAACGCTTTGGGCGTTTAAGACCAGGACCGAAGATAAACCATGGGAAATCAGACTTCTAGATTTACTAAGGAAAAGTCAGGGAAGACTGCAAATGGGAAAGAAATACCCCCCGATAGTCCATTAGGTCGGAAGTTAAGTCTATGGACGGACAGTAGTAGAACGAAGGACTTAAAGAAAGAGACCATGATAAAATATTGTTGTTTTATATGGACCAAAGAACCTATCCGCGCCCCCTCGGTAGTTTGGTCCGAGTATGGGTCTGATGAAGACTGGGTGTGTCAAATCCTAAATGTATATGTTAACAGAAAACAACCGTTTGACCCAGAGGAGAGCAAATATGCCGCCGCCTGGTTGGCGGGCGACGGCGAGAGTCCCACGCGTCTCTATCCTCTGACTCCCCAAACAGACCCGAGGAAGCCCCAGAAGTCTTGGGACATCCTCACCGACGGTTTGCCACCGTCTTCCCCGCCCCCGTATATACCACCCGCGCACGACCAGGCGTCCAGCGCGGACCTCCCTCCTGCGACGGATAATTCCGAGTCCCAGCAGGCTACGACCAGTGAGGAAGGGACTGCTGGGGGGTGTACAGGAGGGGGCACAGAACTCACCCCAGGCACTAGGAAATCAGTCCGACTCGAGATGCGGAGAGGTCGAGAAGAGGGATTGAGAGCTGGGAGGAGTGACAATATTGAACAGCTGAACCCCTTACGAGAGGTGCCGTTTGGGAACGAACGGACCGGGTTCGTAGTACAACCTTTAAATTCTGGGGATATCCGGCAACTCCGTAATGAACGACCCCGTCTACTGGACGACCCCGTCAGTGTGGGAATACAACTGGACCAATTTCTGGGGCCCAGTATATACACATGGTCTGAACTGCAGGCCATGATGAGAATACTATTTAATTACGATGAAATTGTTATGATCCGGAATAGTGCAATGGCCATTTGGGATAGGGAGCATCAGGACGGCCCTCAGCGTGGAGAGCAGAAGTACCCCTTAGAGGACCCCCGGTGGGATCATAACGACGCGGGGGGAAGGGCCAATATGACAGACCTCAGAAGCCTTATAATCAGGGGAATCCAAACCTGCGTGCCCAGACAGCGGAATTTAGCAAAAGCATTTGAAGTTGGACAGAAAAAGGATGAATCCCCGAGTGAGTTTTTAGACCGTTTGCGGGAGTCCATGCGAAAGTATTCAGGTTTAGACCCTGATGGGGAAATAGGCAAGAGCATGCTTAAGGTGCACTTTGTGACTAAGTCATGGCCTGACATTCAGAAGAAATTACAGAAAGTGGAGGATTGGGCTGAAAAGGATGTTGCAGAATTATTACGGGAAGCACAGAAGGTGTACGTTCAGAGGGATGTAATAAGGGAGAAACATAAGACAAAAATGATGGTGGCAGCCGTACGGGAAGCTTGTAAGTCCACCGGAATGGGGGAGGGAGGTTATGGGGTGGAAAGAGGAACGTCGAAGAAAAGTTGGAGAGGGAGAGAAGCGAGACGGGGCAGAAGTGAGAGAGGAAGAATTAGCCGTTACCATGTCATACCTTAGTGAGTCCCGATTGACAGAGATAGACCCTAGGGTTTGGGTCGCCAAAGGGAACTGGGGGGGACTCGCAATTCGACCTGTGGAGGTAAAATTAAAGCCCCAGAGCCCCGACGTCAGAGTGCGCCAATACCCCATCTCTTGGGAAGGGAGGCAGGGCCTGAAGACAGTTATGGAAGACCTAATAAAAGATGGATTGGTAGAGCCCTGTATGTCACGATACAATTCCCCCATCCTGCCGGTCCGGAAGTCGGATGGGAGCTACCGAATGGTCCAAGACCTAAGGGAGGTAAATAAAATTGTCCAAGTACGGCACCCTGTGGTACCGAACCCATACACTATTCTGGGGTGAATCCCCCCGGACCACGGCTGGTTTAGTGTTATAGACTTAAAGGATGCCTTCTGGGCGTGTCCCCTGGACAAGGACAGTAGGGATCTTTTTGCTTTTGAATGGGAGGATCCTGATACTAGCAGAAAACAACAGTACAGGTGGACCGTACTCCCCCAAGGATTCACTGAGTCCCCGACTCTGTTCGGGCAGATTCTGGAACAATTATTGGAGGGACTAACCTTGTCCCCGGCCCTTAAGCTTATACAATACGTGGATGATCTCCTTTTATCCGGACCGGCGGAGGAGGACGTCCTACTTGGGACTAATGCCCTGTTAAATTACCGAGCTGAGAAGGGGTTAAGAGTGAGTCAGAAGAAGCTCCAATATGTCGAGAAAGAGGTTAAGTACCTGGGACACTTGATAAGCCAGGGACAGAAACGAATAAGTCCGGAAAGAGTGCGGGCAATAATCGAACTAGGCCTCCCAACGACCAAGAGGGAGTTGCAGAAGTTCTTGGGACTCTTAGGCTATTGTCGGTTATGGATAGACGACTATGCCCCCCTTACTAAAGACTTGTACCTAAAACTCATTGAGGAGGCACCCAACAGAATAAAATGGGAGAAGGAGGAGAAAAAGTTAATTGAAATCCGAAAAGGAAAATTGATGGCCGCACCTGTTTTAAGATTGCCGGATTTTAGTAAGACATTTCGCCTCTTTGTGAACTCCTGAGAGGGAACCGCTCTTGGAGTGTTGACCCAGGACTGGGGGGGTAAAAGGAAGCCCGCGGCTTTCCTGTCAAAAATTCTGGATCCAGTCTCCCGAGGGTGGCCGGAGTGTGTCCAAGTGGTGGCAGCCACGGCAAAGCTGGTAGAGGAAAGCAGGAAGTTGACTTTCGGGGCCCCCTTGACAGTCACTACTCCCCACCAGGTTAGAACTATCCTGAATCAGAAGGCCGGGAGGTGGCTGACTGACTCGAGAATTCTGAAATATGAAGCCATATTGTTAGACCGAGAAGACCTCCGAATAGAAGTCGGGGGCTGCCAGAACCCGGCGGACTTTCTTTGGAAAGGGGAAGGCGAGGAGGAACTGGAACACTGCTGTTCAGACATAATAGAGTACCAGAGTAAAGTGAGGGAAGATCTGAGGGATACTCCCTTACATGCAGGTAGGCGGTGGTACATTGATGGGTCCTCTCGAGTGATAGATGGGAAGAGACACAACGGTTATGCAGTCATTAGTGAGACTGGTTGGGAATTAGTGGAAAGTGGACGGCTACCGAATGCCTGGTCCGCACAAACGTGCGAATTGTACGCCTTGCACCGGGCTCTGAGGAATTTAAAGGGAATAGCCGGGACAATCTACACTGACTCTAAGTATGCCTTTGGGGTAGTACACACCTTTGGGAAGATCTGGAAAGAAAGGGGAATGATAAATAGTAGAGGAAAGGAGTTGGTCCACGAGGAACTAGTAGCCATGATCTTGGAGGATTTGTTGCTGCCACAAGAGATTGCAGTAGTACATGTGAAAGGACACCAGAAAGACGATAAAATAGAGACCCTGGGGAATCAATTGGCAGATGAACAGGCAAAATTGGCTGGGATGGGGAAGGAAGTAATAAACTGCCTGGTAAGGATTCCACAGATATCCAAAATTACCGAAGTGCCCACGTTTACTGACAAAGAAGAAACTCTTCTCGCGTCTCTGGGGGGTACAAAGGATAGGGAAGGCAAGTGGACCTTACCCGATGGCTGCCAGCTACTAAATCGACCGTTGACGCGGGACATTATTGCCCGTTTACACCAAGGGGGTCACTGGGGCGCCCAGGCACTGTGTGATGCCTTCCTGCGCTGATATGCTCACCCTGGTCTGTACACGGTAGCCAAGCAGGTCACAGGAGATTGTATAACATGTCGAAAGATTAACAAAAGGGGGCTGCGGCAGCATGCAAGACAAGGGGGTAGGAGTCCGGCCTATAGGCCGTTTGAGTATGTTCAGGTAGATTACACGGAGCTCCCCCCCATAGGTCGCCTGAAATATCTATTAGTAGTGGTAGATCACCTGACAGGATGGGTGGAAGCTTTCCCCACTACCACGGCAACGGGCAACTCAGGTTAGCAAGATTCTACTCGAGCAAATCATCCCACGATTTGGGCTACCCCGCGCTATTGACTCTGACCAGGGGAGCCACTTCACCTCGACCGTCCTCCAGAATGTAGTGCAAGCAATGGGGATTGACTGGGATTTGCACACCCCCTGGCATCCCTCCTCCTCGGGCAAGGTCGAAAGAATGAACCAGACCATCAAAAAGCAGCTAACCAAGCTCACTAGTGAAATCGGCCTGCCTTGGACCAAATGCCTACCCCTTGCCCTGTTGCAAATTCGCACCCAGCCAAGGCGGGATTTGGGCGTCTCCCCTTTCGAAATGTTATTTGGCCTCCCGTTCCATGGGCCGAAGGGGGAACCTCCTGTATTTGAGTCTCGGGATATGTTTGTGCAAAAATATGTGGTGGCTCTGGGGTCTGCTCTATCTCGTTTACGCCAACAGGGACTTTTGGCACAGACGCCGCCCCTCGAGTTTGCGGTGCACACCGTCAAGCCGGGTCAGTGGGTCCTGATTAAAAGCTGGAAGCAACGTACCCTCGAACCAACTTGGGACGGTCCCTTCCTGGTACTTTTGACGACCGAAACGGCTGTCCGTACGGCCGAAAAGGGCTGGACACATTACACTCGAGTCAAGGGACCAGTGCCACAACCGACGGAGGACGAACGAATCTCTCTGACAAAGGCATCTAAGGAACAGAGACCCTGAGAACGAACTAATCGGACTTTGGCGAGTCTAAAGGAACTGTGCCCTCGGGCTACGGGTGTCGCGACAAAATGCGGTCAATCGTATTGTTAACTTGCTATGCCATTATCCTTGGGCTGGGTCTTTGTGTGCGTGTTACCCAATTTGGCCTCTGGTTAAAACAAGCAGAGGACCGTCAGTGGTTCACCATCTCCGTGCTTGCCAACCAATCAACACAGACACTTAGCTTAGACCTATGTGAGTTGGTGCCCTGTAGGACTAAAAGTCAACTGAATCAAACTAAGCAGAATCTAGAGAGAGAAAGGGGATTCCAGGGTCAGACGTTAGTATTACAATTGCATGGTAGGGAAGGCCTAAGTAGGCTTCCAGCCCCCGGGGTCCAGGCTATGGTGTCAGTTGTCCGTGATCCCATCACCCCTGGACGGGATTGTGGGCAGAATCAGTGCAATCCGCTTTATCTGACCATAAAGAACTTGGAAAAGAACGAGGCGAGCCTTAATAGAACAATACTGGGTATTAGAGTTGGGGGCCAGGCAGGATGGAGGGGGATGCAGCTGTGCTGCACGTATATCACGGTCATTGAAGCTGAGTCTGGGGGCTCATCCACCACTGATAAGCAGGAAAAGATTCGAATAATTGAGACGACGGATTTGGAAAAGACCTTTGAAATAGAAACGGGATACAGGGAGGCGAATGCCTGGATGGAATGGGTCAAATATACTGTGAGGAGCATAAAAAAGAGTGATTGCTACGCATGCAGGAGTGCCCGCCCTAACCCTCAGGTGGTCCCATTCCCGCTGGGATGGGAGAAACACCCACGAGCCATGGACTGCATGATAAGGCTGTACCAGGACCGAGAGGCCTGGAACGACCCCACTTGTCGACCCTTGAGTTTGAAGTTTCCCCCCGTCAGGTCTGAGGGGGCGTCCCGCCCGCCATCATTCTCAGGGGTAACGGGTACGCATCAGGCCTGCGTCTCTCGGACGGGACTACAGTGGGACGACGATGTGGGGACATTTGACAAGTGCAGCGGATCAATCCGGCTGGTCAATGAAACTACCGGGGGCGGGAATTACTCCCACATTCATGTGCCTAGGGCAGACCTCTGGTGGTACTGTGGTGGGAGGGTTCTGCGACCGACCCTGCCCCAAAAATGGACGGGCACTTGTGCGATCGTTCAATTGGCCATCCCATTCACCCTGGTATTCGAAAAACAAGAGCATCCCCGTTCTAGTGGAAGAACTGAGAGAGCTTTGGAGACCTCTTTTGATGATAACATATATTTAGATGCCATAGGGGTCCCCAGGGGTGTTCCTGACGAATACAAGGCTAGGAACCAGATAGCGGCGGGTTTTGAGTCGTCACTGTTTTGGTGGGTGACTATCAATAAGAACGTGGATTGGATTAATTATATTTACTACAATCAGCAGAGGTTCATTAATTATACCCGGGATGCAGTGAAAGGAATAGCAGAACAACTGGACGCCACGAGTAGGATGGCGTAGGAAAATAGGTTGGCCTTAGACATGATGTTGGCAGAGAAGGGGGGTGTTTGTGTCATGATAGGCACTCAGTGCTGCACTTTCATCCCCAACAACACAGCCCCTGATGGGTCCATCACCCGCGCCCTGGATGGACTCACCACATTGGCGGACGAACTGGCCGAAAACTCGGGCATCGACTCTGGCCTCATGGACTGGTTGGAAGCTTGGTTCGGTAAATGGACGGGGGTGGTCGTTCCCTTTCTTGTCTCATGTATAGTGGTGGCAGGGGTACTCACTGCCCTTGGGTGTTGCGTTATTCCCTGTGTCCGGGGATTAACTCAACGACTGATCGAAACCGCCCTTACTAAGAAAGATGTTCCCTATGGGCAGGTTGAACGAATAAATCTCGAGATGGAACAACGTGAATCCCTCTTGGGCGGGGGTAGTATTAGAGAAGGGCAGTTTGATGAACAAGCTCGGGAGTTATTAAATGCCCTGGAGAAGAAACTTACGGTTGAAAAATTACAGGCCGTAAGAAAAGACACGGGGGATTTGTAGGGGGTAGTGTAATTTTTAAACGGTTAGCTGCCTTTTAGTCTTTTCTACCTCATAGTAAACACAAGCAGACACTCGAAACTGTTGCCGGACCTCCCCCACGTTTATATGAATGAAACAGTTGTAACAGCTTTCCTCGATAGTTGAGAGGCCGCCCTTAACCACAGTTGTACAACATCATCCATATAAGGGAAGAATGGGAAGCTCAAACACTGATTGGCCAAGTGAATGATAAAAGAATCGCAGGCACCAGAACCCAAAAAAGGAAAACAGTGCGGAATCCGAGCACTCGTTGGTCAAGGCAGCAGTAGTAAACCCAGCCCACATATACATGTATATAATGTGTGGAGATTACTATGCTTGTGTGTGTGTACCTTTGGGAACAGCACCCGACTTTGCAAAGTTGAATGAAAAGTTTTGGACTGACTCCTCCGTGTCTTTGTTCCTGGGAAGGGAAATAAAAAGTGCCGTAGATGGGGCTGGATAGCCACATATCTCGCACAAGGTGACTAAGACAAGTGGAGTGAATGGGCAAATACGTGGCAGATGGAGAGCAAGGTGGGTTGAGGTGACAGTGTGCCCATTGGTGGGAACAAGAGATTGGCAGCTTTTCGTTTGAAAAAGGATTGTTTGAAACATGTTGATCTAAAAAGCGACGTATGGGCCTTTTTGTTGTTTCCTTCTGCGCAGCCCTTCGAGGTCCCTGAAGCACAGTGAGGTCTGAACCCACATGGAAATACTGGAATGGCATTCACACGCTGCCCAGTGTACAAAGACCTACCAAGTGGGGAGCTGTAACATTGCAAAGGATCTAGATCTCCCTGTAGACCAGTCACTGAAAGCAACAGTGCAGGAGCAAAAACCAGATAGGAAGATCAATGACGTGCTGACCTTCATTTCAGGGGGATTTGAGTCCAGGAGTAAGCGTGTCTTACTGCAGCTGTAGAGAGCTTTGGTGTGAACTTATCTCAAACACTGTGCAGTATTTTGCAGATTTGGTCTCAGTACATAATAAAGAACAAACCTGACATTGAGGGAGAGCAGTGAAGGATGACCAGACCGAACTTTGTGATGACAGGCTTGTTGTGGGAGCAGAGTTTGGGGCGACAGGGCCTGTATTCTATGGGGTTTAGGAAAATGGGTGGAGATCTCAGTGAGATATATAAAGATCTGACAGGGTGAGACGGATTGGAAGCAGGGATAATAATTCCCCTGGCTGTGGTGTCTAAAACAAGGGTCCACAGTATTAGGTACAGGCAGACCATTCTGCAATGAATGACAATAAATGTCTGCACTCAGAGACTGGTGAACCTGGGGAATGCTGTAGAGATGGTGCTGCTGTGGAAAGGTCACTGGATTACTAATCCAGACCAGGCTAATGCTCTGGCAGCTGGTGTAAGTTAAACACAATTGACAAAATATTAGGATGCAAAATCTGGTGTCCGTAAATAGTGACCTTCAAGCCAATGTCGATTGTACACACCAATGTGCTTCACAAATGTCCCATCAGGAAGTGAATCTCGAAGCTAGAAGCCAAGACACTGAATATAAATAAGGATTTAGAGACAGTAAAGGAATGGTGGGAGAGAAGGAGAACGATATGGAAATGAAGGGCCAGGTATCATTATATTGAATTCGGTAGCAAACTCGACAGACCAAATGGACTACTGCACTTCCTACTTTATAGCTTCCCACAGTAATTCACATTAAGGGATGTGTACAGTGTGTGGGAAAAGTGCATTGTGTACATATTTGAACATGAACTGGAATGGGGAAGGCTCAATGTGTTGTATGGCCTACTCCATTCCCGATGTTTCTATGTAGTCTGTAAATGTTGTCACAAGCTCTCAGATGTTAGGAAGGAGGTCTCTGCACGGTCAACAGGACTGTGTTTCTCATTCCCTATTCCGATACTGAGGCTGGGGCCGGGTGTTCTGTCCGGTTTTATCCTTTAGACCTCGGAAGAGTTTGATACAATAGAATGTCTTGTTTGGCGGATTCAGAGACCATTGAAGAGTTTATCACATGTCTGTGTGTCTGCAGTCACGTTTAGGCCAGACCAGGAAAACACGGGGGATTCACTTTCTGAAAGTACATTTGTGAAGCACATTGGTGTGTACAATCGACATTGGCTTGAAGGTCACTATTTACGGACACCAGATTTTGCATCTTAATATTTTGTCAATTGTGTTTAACTTACACCAGCTGCCAGAGCATTAGCCTGTTCTGGATTAGTAATCCAGTGACCTTTCCACAGCAGCACCATCTCTACATGGGGACTTATCTGAAATCATACTGAGCAGGTTATTTCTGTGCTGCTTGATAACTCTGTCAAAAAGAACTCCCACCAATTTGACTGTCGAGGTGGGTCTGAGGGGGAGGTAACTGGCCAGATTGTAATTATAATCCTCTTAGGAACTGGACAGAGTTGAGTAATTTTCCATATTACCAGGGAGATATCAGAGTTGGAGCTGGAATGAAACAGTTTCCCCAGGGACACGGCTTGTTGTGCAGCACAAGTCTTCAGTCCTATTACAAGAATGGTGTCAGGGACCATTGCCTTTTTTGTACGTACTGTGTTCAGCTGTTTCTTCATGTCACGAACATCAAATTGAATTGGTTGAAGACGGGCATCATTGATTCTGTGGCTGTCATGGCGACGGTGAGGTGGATCATCAACTCCACACTTCTGGCTGAGGTTGGTGCAGATACCACGTCCTAGTCCTTTACCCTGATGTACAGGACTGTTCAATTATTTAGGATGGGGATATTTGTCGAGCCCTTTCCTCCGTCATTTGTTTAATCATTCATCACCATTTATGTCAGAATGTGACAGGATTGCGGAGCTTCGATCAGGTCTGTTGGTCAACTGTGGTAGCATTAATGGGTTAGCATCAGGTTTAGGTTCACGTGGTTCTGACCCTGTCATGTTCACCCACAGTCATTACTGAAACATAGACCGTATTGATGGTAATGGCAGACTGAGGAAATTATTCGAGGCTAAAAGTTACAGGTTGTGGTTGAATGCTGTTTTGCTTCTCCTGCTGCTGTAGTCTACAGCACTACATAAATACGATACGCAGTTTTGAGCTGCAATATCTGCAATGCAATTCTGCTGTCTGTCCCTTAGTTCACATCGAGACCCATTCACCCATCAGTCATGTACTCAGTGACCTACTCTGGTTTCTGGTGTGGTAACACTTCCATTTTCATACTTTCATTCTCCTGAGGGTCTCTCCCCGGATCAGGCTATCAATCTGACACATTCTGCAAAACCAAGATACTGATTTTAGTTCAATTGTTTAATTCACCTCAATTGTTTTCCTTGAGTAATATCATCTTCTGTGTTTAAAGTGAATGTTTTTCCTCTGTTTCTCTCCCTGACCATGATTCAGAGCTCTGTAGTGTCAGTGATGCCAGCTTTATGTAGTTTCAGAGCCAATGAATTCTCTGGATTCCCAATCATCTTCACCACATTGTATGTTTCCTCTTTTGGTTTGATGCCTTATCACTCATGGCTGCCTTGTCCTCCCATGAGTATGTTTCATCTCCTTTGGGAGAATTTCTGATATCCTCCGAAATATCCCCAGAAATTCCTGCTTTTGCTGCTCCATGGTCTGCCTTGCTCAGCTCCCTTTCCAATTAACTCTGGCCAGCTCCTCCTAAATGTCTTTGCAGTTACATTGCTCAATTATAATCACATTACAGCAAGAAGAGAGCAATAGACATAAACCGAAAGAAGGAGCTTTGAGAGAAGGGACGCAAAGAATAATTGGTAAATTTCTTAACTAGATACAAAGAGAGAAAGAGCGCGACAACCTAGATGAGGAAATGTGAAAAATGAGAAAACTAGATAATTGAAAGAATTAGATGTACATCCCTCAATGTTTTGGCAATTCCTGTGTGCTGTGGTCCTTACTATAGTGCATGGACAACAGAGTAATGTGTTCAAATGCTGGCTCTGATGTCAGACTTTTTATCTCCAATAATATGACAGACACTAGCTTTGAAAAGAACCCAACAGGCCAATATATTGAATTCTGATAGAAAGGGGATTAACTGAAATAATTTGGGACACCAGAAGCAAGAATTTATAACACACATCCTGATAAGAAGGAGAGATTGGAGTCGAGAATTCTAGAAAAGGAGGGAACGTTGAGAGAAAGGGAACATATCATTTTAGATGAGGATCCAATAATATTTTATAAATTTTATACATCATATGCATCACTTTTCGTGCAACTCCGTTGTTCATTTAGAATGTGTTGTGCACATGTGAAAAATGTTACATATCTGCACACACACATTCATTAAACAGTGTATATAAAATCATTTTCCGGCATTGAACTGGTCCTGTTGTCATGTTACCAGGATACATGAACACTAGCTGGCCACCAAAAGACATGACCCATTATCACTATGTTCCATACATACAGACAAAGAAGGGCACCACTTTGATTGGGACAATGCACACACATATACGAAGACACGCAAGGATGTTCTTAGAGGAATGGCAGTCTGAACAGAAGTCCATCAATAAACGCATCAATTTAGATCCTGTCTGCCTTCTCTTGTAAATAAAAGAACTGGAAATGGCATCACCCATCTTAAGAACCCAAGACCTATAAATAGAGAGGCGCGACATACCACCAGCACTTCAGCAGAGACTCAGAGACTCTCACTGATGATGTTACCTAGTCATAGTATCGAATCATCAGAAAACAAACCTTCAAGCACAGCGAGCTAACTTGCATATATATAAAAACTGTTATTTTTCTTTTATTAGTGGAATTTGGGAGTTCTTTGTCACTCATGTATTAACAGATTACGAGGTGAGGTGAGCTTTTAAGGGTTTGTTGTTTTAATTAACAGAAGGGTTCGAAATAGATGTCTTTACAGTTTGGGGCCCTGCTGTAAGGGACTTGGACAGATTTGAACAGATTTCGGGTACAAAATGTCCCAGTAAATTCCAACAGGTTGCAATTAGTGACCTAGATCTTCAAATAAAACCAGTCGGAAAATCTGTTTAATTTTGTTTACTTGTGGTTGTTTAAATTAAAAGTGAGGGAAATGGCTTTTAATATTACTAAAGAGGTTCCCAAATTTGCCAAGAAATTTAGAAAGACAGAAGCAGGACATTTTTTAGAATTAGCAAATAGGTTGGAATTGTGTTGAACCAGGGAGAAAAGGAAACCAGAAATTATAATGGAGTTGGTCAAGCACTTTGATGTATCAAAGAAACAGACAACTGCAGTCGAGTTAGAAAAAACTTAAATTGCAGATATGGCGACTGAAGTTAGAAAATAAAGAAAGAGACGGAAACAGAGAGAGAAAAAAGAGAAGGAGAGGAAAAAGAAAGAGAGAGAGAATTTGAGATTCAGAAGTTGGGAATTAGACAAGAAAGTTAAATTAACAGGATTGAGATGAAGGGAGAACGTCGGGATGTATACAACTATGTTAGTGCCTTGCCATATTTCGATGAGAAAAATGTCAAAACCTTTTTTATATCATTTCAAAAAATGACTCGGCAGATGACGTGTCCAGTGAACTTGTGGGTAATGCTCGTTCAGACTAAGCTGGTGGGCACAGCTGGTGAGGTATGTACAGCGCTGTCAGATGAGGTGTCAAGAGATTATGCAGATGTCAAATTGGCTATTTTGATTGGCTATGAATTGGTATCAGAAGCATATAGACAGAGATTCATAAAAATAGAGACGGAACCAGGTCAGACTTATGTTAAGTTTGGAAGAATTAACTACAGTCATTTTGTTAGATGGGTGCTGGACTTAAAAATAGATAAGACCTGTGAGGCTCGAAGGGAGATTAATCTGCTGGAAAAGTTTAAAGACTCACTTCCAGAGCTGGTAAGAATTCATGTGCACGAACAGGAAGTTCAAGAAGCGAGAAGCGCGGCAGAAATGGCAGGTAAATATGCATTGGTGCATGAGATGAAATTTAGCTTCCGGGAGAATTTACATGCTATGAGGGATAGAAATTGGGAGAAGGGAAGTTCACACATTACAAAGCGAACAGTAGCTCACAATAGTTTACCAAAGGTGAAAAAAGAAGCCCAAAGGGATTGAAAGGAGGTGAAAGGCCTCAGGTGTTCTCAGTACAAGGGAGTGGAACACATAAAATGACAGTGCTGATGGTTTAAGGAGGGCACTGGGAAAAGGTGCTTTCATTGAAGTAAGCTGGGACACACTGTGATGGTCGTTGAAGGAAGGCACTTTGGGGAAAGATGCGGTAGAAGAGGCTAAGCCAGTGGCATTAGTGAAACTGGTAAAGGAGACCCCAAGTAGAGCTGAGGAGCTGCAGGAGAGTGCACAGCCGAGGCAGGGGCTGGGTATGGAGTCGGTACCTGATCTCTGAAAGAATTCACCTCTGTAGATAAAGTTTACTCAGAAAGATCAGGGGGAGAAGGACAAGAAGTTATAATTTTGTGAGATATGGGATCTGCTCAATCTCTAATAGTTGAGAAGTGAGGGGCCAGAAAAGCACAACAGATCAGGCAGCATCCAGACAGCAGAACAATCGAATATCAGGTAGGATATGGCGATTGTCAGGAATGGCGTGGGGGGACAATGGGGCTGAAAGATAAATATGAGGGTAGTAGCTGGGCTGGTGGGAGGGTCACTGGGAAGGCGATAAGAAGATGTAGGTGGGAGTAATCGTGATATGTCGGTTTGGAGGGTGGAGTCGGTAGGTGGGAAGGAAGATGACCAGTTAGGGCGGTTCAAGAGGGCAGTGCTAGTTTGAATGGCTCAATCTGGCAGAGGTTGGTGGAGGGGAGATTTGGAATTTGGTGAAGTCAACGTTGATGATGGTTCTAGTTTGAGTGTTCTCGTTGTCCTACCACCTATCCACAACACCCTCCTCTCCGACCTATCACCATCACACCCCACCTGCGTCTACCTCTTGCCTTCCAAGCTATCTTACACCCAGCTCCACTCCCACTCTCCTATTTATTTCTCGGCCCCCTTCCCCCTCCCTTACCTCCCACTTTCCTGATGAAGAATTTATGCCCGAAACGTCAACTCTTCTGCCCCTCAGATGCTGCCTGGTTGGCTATGTTTTCCAGCCCCACACTTTTCAACTCTCACCTCCAGCATCTGTAGCCCTCACTTTCTCTCAGCCTCTAATAGTGAGAGATGAAAGTATTTTCACTCTTTCTGACATATTAATCAAGATCGTAACAATTTGTGGAATGGGGTTAGAAATTAAGTATTCCCTTGTGTAACATCAGGATGGAATGCCAAATCAAGGTTGGGGAAGTAACAGTGACAGTGAGTAACAGAGTGTCATTTCCAGGAATATAGTTCATTCTTGTGAACGATTTAACAGGATCCAAGGTGGGAGTGGCACCCCATGTGTTGGAGAAGGCAAAAGGAAAACTAGGGAATGGGGGAATTAAAAGAAAAATACCCAGGATTTTTCCAGACTGTATAGTAACAAGATTCCACTGTCATAAGTTACAGCAGGAAGGAAAACCGTAATAAAAAGACAAATGAATTGATGCTCGATGAACTGACCCCCTGTTTGATGTCACGGTGCAGGAAAAACCTGAACAGGCAGAGGGTCAGGCAGAGGGGTTTAGTCCAGAAAGGCTAATGGACTTATAACAGATATATACACACACATTCACACACACATACACATACACACACACAGAAAAGGAATCAGAATATATTGTCGAACATTATTAACTGAAAGATAGAATGCTAAAATTAAAATGGAGACCCCGATAGGTTAGTGCAGAAGGGAAATGGGCCGAAGTGCACCAGATTGTTTTCGAGGTAGCGTACAGTGTTACGGGTAGCACATAAAATAACTGCAGGGGTTCACCTAGGTGTACAGAAGAATCAGGTTAAGGTACAGAGGCATTTCTAGTGGCCTGTAATGCACACGGACGTGGTTATTTTTTGACGTACATGTCAAACATTCTAAATAGTAGGTGCGTCACAGGCAGTAATAAAGCCAGCACCTTTGTTACCAGTTCCTGCATTCGAAGAACATTTCACGTAGGTTATGATGAGTTGTGTAGCTCCCCTATCTAAAAAAAATTGGAAACTAATATTTGCTAGCCATAATGGATGTGTCTACCAGATTTCCAGAAGCAATTCTATTATGGAGTGTTAAGATAAAAAGGGAGGTGGAGGAGTTGGTAGCTTTTTTTACACACTGTGGGCTCCGCAGAGAGATTCAGTCAGACCAAGGTCTCATTTTACCGCTCAGCTGTTTAAGGAAGTCATGGATAGCTTAGGCATACAGCATTTTAAATCAAGGGCGTCCCATCCTGAATCCCAGGGAGCCTTGGAAAGTTAACATCAGACGCTGAAGACCATATTAACAGTGTACTTTCAGGATTACCGGAATGATTGGAATGAAGGTGTCTCATTGAATTGTTTGCCATGAGACAAAAATTATTTGCCCAAATAAATCTACTCAGTTTGCTTCCATTGAGTTCATATTTGAAGTGAGAGGTCCTTTGGAATTAATTGAATATAAATTGACAGGACCGAAGTCAGAGATCTCACACTCGGATTATGTATGTGAGGTGAGGGAGAGATTAGATGGAGTAGGTGAGTTCGCTAAACAGCACTTGAAGGGCACAGCAAAGAATGAAGCACGTGGCAGATAAAACCTCTGAAATTTTGACAATTTCCTGTGGGGATGACGTATTAGTATTGTCACCAGTGATAGGAATTCCCTACTAAGCCAGGTTTAGTGACTCAGGAACAGAGTTATGGTCAGATGAACAAATTGTGTAGTTGACCTGTATGATGTAGTGACCTTTAGCAAGTGATTGAAAGCTCACATGTTACAGTTGGCAGAGCATGTTGAACGATTACAAGAAGCAAACTTGGTAATAAACTTAAAGAAAACAGAATTCACGAAGGCAGAGGTGACGTTCTTGGGACATTACATTGGACATCGAAGGTTGACCCCATGGAACACAAAAACGAAGGGCTTTGAGGAATTTCCACAACCATCCTCGAAGAAAGAGGTGCTTCGATTTTTGAAACTGATTGGATTCTATCGGAAGTTTGTTCCAAACTTCAGCAGCGTATTGGCACCACTGATGGACTTAGTAAAGAAGAACACAGAATTGTGGTGGACAGAACAATGCCAGGAGGCATTTGTGAATTTTAAAGCAGGATTAATCACCACACCAGTTTTAGCTACACCAAATATTTTTAAAACCTTTGAAAATTGTGTTTGATGCTCGGGGTATGGGGTCGGAGATGTATTGATACAGAAAGAGGATGATGGAATTGAATGGCTAATTGGCTACTTGTCGAAAAAACTCAATATCCACCAGAAAAAAAATGCAAAATCTCCATTGTTGAAAAAGAATGATTATGTTCCACACTGGCCTGACAATATTTTAATGTGTATATGACAAACAAATTGTCAGAGATGGTTGTGGACAACGACAAATCTCTCGCATTTTTTGGAATATTTAAAGACCAGAATATCAGACTATTTCATTGGAGTCTTACCTTATCAACTTTAAACTCACAAAATGTACATGCTGCGGCTTCGACAATGTGACAGCAGATGGGTTTTCGCGGATTTAAAGGAAAGCAGTGCAGATAAGATTTGACTTATTCCAGTGTTGTATTGGTGTGCAGAATTAATATGAATGATATAACTGAGATTAATACTTTTGTATTTCATATAATTGGGATGAAGAATTAGAGGAAAAGAAATGTAGCCAACTTTTCATTCTGCTTGTTCATTTTATTTTCTGAAGCAGGAATATGTTATGAAGCCAAACACATGTATGGGCACTTTAAGACAGATCGGGTTTTGTTGAATAGAAATTAAAGCCACAGATGCCACCTAAAGGTCACACTGTTCCACATGTCACCATGAGCTGAGAAATGGATACCTGAGTTTTGGTTGCTGTTTTGACAGCCATCCAAATGCAACCAAAGAGGTTAAATAATGTTTAGGATACCAGAAACCAACAGAATTTGAATATTATTGTTTGGACAGCTGGACAGCAATCAAATTATGAGAATTATTATATGATGGGGCGTATATAAATCCAGCATTTTGAACACTGGAGGGAGAGCTGCTGCCATTCAACAGCCGAGTAACTGCTGTAGAGCAGGAGTGCTAACTGACCATCCCAAACACTCTCTATCAAAGATACATGTTCATGTAAACCTACTTGCAACAGAAAAAACATGACCCAGGGAGATCAGCAGCTGGAAGAGTGAACACAGCGGGGAAGATGGAGACTGTAGGGTCTTGAGATTTTAATGTTTCATATGTGGGTTGTTGGAACAGCATATTTTTACAGAGTTGGAGTCAGATAGTAAGTGGCTAAGTACAGAGGGGCTTGTATTTGCGAATACTTGTTGTTTAGTGTTCACTATTAAAGTTAAGAAACTAACTTCATAATTTTTGTTTGAATAGTGGAATGCAGGAGATCCGTGTCGCTCTTATTTTAACAGATTACAAGGTGAGGCGAGCTTTTCTGGGTGTTTGGGTTGAATTAACAGAGGGGTTCGAGTCCACCTTGTAAATGTCCATCCACGCTCACCCCATTTCCCTGCAGTTGGGTCATATCCTTCCAGTCCTTTCCTATCCACATATTTATCCAAATGCATTGAAATGTTGTTAATGTACCCCCCTCAACCACATCTGCTGGCAAATCATCCACGTACCAGCCCTCTGTATTAGAAGTGGCCCCTCAGGTTCCCTTGTATTCCTTCCCCTTTAACCTTAAACCAATCCCCTCTCATCCTCGATTCTCTACACCTTGGCAAAAGACTGAGACATTAACCCTAACCATACCCCTCGTGATTTTATACAGCTCTATAAGGACTCCCTCAGTCTCTTCCACGCTAAAGAAAATATCCTAGCTTGTCCAATCTCTCCCTGTAACTCAGACCATTGGGTCCTGGCAATGTCCTTGTAAATTTCTTCTGCACTCTTTATAATTTAATAACATCCGGCACATAACAAGGTGACAAAACTGAACACAATACTCCAAGTGCAGCCTTACCAAAGTCCTGTGTAACTGCAACATAAGGTCCCAACTTCTATACTCAATATCCTGCCCGATGAAGACCAATGTGCCAAAAGCCTTCTTCACTGCCCTGTCTACCTGTGATTCCACTCTGAGAGAACCGTGCACCTGAACACCAAAGTCCCTCTACCCACTGCACCCTTAAGACCATCCCATTCACCATGAAACTCCTACCTTGATTTGAGTTTCCAAAATGCAAGACCTCACGCTTCTATATTAAATTCCATTTGCCATTTCTCGGCTCATTTCCCACCTGATTAAGGTCCTGCTGCAATTTCTGATAAACTTCCTCACTGATTATGCTCCCAATTACTTTAATGTCATCTGCAAACTTACGAATCAAACCTTGTACATTCTCAACCAAATCATAGATAACAAACAGTAATGGACCAAGCCTCCGGTCTGACAAACATCCTTCCACTAAACTCTTTGCTTCCTACCATCAAGCCAACTGTGTATCCAATTGGCCAGTTCCCGCCGCATTCTACGAGATGTAACCTTCCTGAGCAGCCTGCCATGTGGAACCTAATCAAAGGCCTTACTGAAATCCATCGAGACTACGTCTATCACTCTAACCTCATCAAACGTCCTGGTAACTTCATCAAAGGACTCTAAGAAATTTGGGAAGCATGATCTCCCACTCACAAGTCTATGCTGGCTGCTCCGAATCAAACCCGGTGAAAGTAATGGGTGCAGTCAATGGTATGCTGTCCTTCATAGTAAGATGATTCAAGTACATAAGTAAAACCATCTTCCGGCTGTTGTAGAGCCTTGCTGAGAGAGCATTTGGGGCACTCTCTACAGATTTGATGTCCTTTGTAAGGAATGATTCCCTTACCACAGACACTGGTGATGGTAACATGAGAATAGAGTGTATAAGCTGAGTGTTTAGTGTGTAGAGCTGTGAGAGACGAGGAAATGGTGATGCTGAAACACGAGGAGTGGCAGCGATCACTTTTTTCCAAAACAGATAGTGACAGGGAGAGAAATTGTATACTTTACCCAGGAATGATTGGTTTGTTTGATTGCCACGTGTATCTCAGTACAGGGAAACACTTTGTTTATGAGCAGTGGAGACAGATCATAGTAAGCATGGCCAGACAGATCATAGGGTGGAAATAGACTTGGACAGAGTAAGACATAAAGGTTACACTGAACAGGACATGCAGTAGACAAGACCAACATGAACAAGACTAGCATTATTTGAACTTAGAGAGTCCATTTATCAGTAACGTGACTATCCTAATAGTTTATATGCCTAAATTAACTCTCCCCACGTTATTGTGCAGTCGGTGTGTGAACCCTGTACTGAACGTCAGTTTGCTCACAATCCCCAACAGCAGCCACAATACCTTCCATCTGAAACAGGTACCAATTCCCACCAACTTCCGCCCTACATAGAGAACACCAGGCTGACTTCTTGGAGGTGGAAGATGCCTTCTTGAGACTTCACACAAGACATATGGCTTCCCTGCTCACCACTAGAAAACCACGTTAAAGTCCCACATGTGTATCATAAACAACAGAGCCAAGAGGAACAACGTGGAACAGACAGTCTGTGCAGCCTCTGCCCCACTTGTTCATCATGTTAGAGCATCAATAAGGAGACAGTGAGGACTGCCAATGCTGGAGATCAGATTAGAGCATCAATTGCTGGAAAAGCACAGTGGATCAGGCAGCATCCGAGGACCAGGGGAATCGACGCTTTGGGCATAAGACATTCATCTCTAATCAGCAACAATTACCTCATTCTGCCCCCATATAAGTGCATTGAGGTGGGAATGGCCTTCTGCTGTTCCTGTGTAATTGACTCAAGGGAGTGATTGGCTTCAACCTCGTCCGATTGGACAGGGCCAAGGGCCTGACTGGTTTCCCCTGGTTCCTGTTTGAAAGCTCATTGTCATGACTAGTGTGACAATGCCGCAGCTTTAAGAGGTTAATTTGTCCTGGAATATTTTAAGAGAGATTGAACGATTACTACCAAGCTGGCTAGTTAAGACCACTTGAGTAAACAGCTGGGGAGGCCTTGTGTTTATTTTAATGCAGCCTGAATGGGTGTGACCAGCTCTCACAGATGAGGATCACTGGGTTTTGGTTTCTCAATGACATCAGATATTATTGGGGTCTCCACAGAGTCACAGAGTTGGAAGATTCAGTGATTTTTTTCCTGGTTGCAACCCTCTCTGAAATTTCTCTTGGTGCTGTTTTTAATTCCTCGATTGGAGAAATGTTTGTGACAATCTGTGTCTGAATATTTCTTTTTGCCAAGGGCTGTGTTTATGGGATTTCCCGATATTGGAACAGTTCATTAGTAATAGTTCCTAGATCTATTGTTCTGTTAACTTGTCCAATAGAATTGCGTTATTCTAAATTCCTCTTTCTTTGGTTTCAATTTCTCTTTCGTGTTTAAGTAGATAGTGTTTTTCTTCACACCGAGTAGTTTGACCAGTCACACAGCATCT
The DNA here is from genome assembly GCF_047496795.1 of Chiloscyllium punctatum. Classification (NCBI taxonomy): domain Eukaryota; kingdom Metazoa; phylum Chordata; class Chondrichthyes; order Orectolobiformes; family Hemiscylliidae; genus Chiloscyllium; species Chiloscyllium punctatum. Next base: position 20,356,477 of record NC_092788.1, on the reverse strand, counting down.
GGAACAGACACTTTACATTTCCTTTAAAATACAAAAACATTAGAATCTACGTTACGGCCTTCAAATATTTTTGAGGGGCTCTGGTGTGGCCCATCACACTAGACTACTTCCCTTCCTGAGTAATAGGCTGGAGGCACTGAATGGGCTGTCCCTGTTCTTCTTCAATAGTGTCAATGGGCTGAATGGCTTCCTCATATTCCTGTGAATCCAGCGCGAGGTGCTGAATGAATTCTTATTTTACTGTGGCAATGTGCAGTGTCAGGAAGTGCTGTCACATGAATGTTACGGACACTTTAACAGCACAAGGCTCAATGGAGTCTGGATCCTGCTACACATGGACAAAGACCAGTTCAGGAGGTGACGGGGGACAAAATGTTCTGAACATTGTAGAATCTTCAGTGACCATCCCCAATTCTGATCTTATGGTGGGGAGGGTGGGGGCGGGGAGACATTGATGAAGCAGCTGAAGATGTTTGTGAAGGGGAAGCTACCCTGAGGATCTCCCACAGAGGTGACCCAGGACTGAGATGATGACCATCTTTCTTTGTGCCATGTTTGACTCCAAACACTGGAGAGGTTACTCTGATTCCCACTAAGTCCAGTTTTGTTAAGGTCCTTTATGTCAACAGAAGTTAATCACTGCCTTGATATTGGGGCCAGTCATTTTTACCTGAACCCTTGTCTCAACCTCTTTTGTTCACATCAATAGGCCATGTTATAGGAGCAGCAAGTGATTTCTTCAAACAGGTGGGATTGAATGTCAGGATTTCTCTTCTCAAGAGTGTTCGAGGAGCGAGAAGACTGAACGTATTTGAAGAGGAGGAAGATGGAAATTTACCTGTCAGAGAGTGGAGGGCTATGAAGAATTGGATATGAAAGAGGATTTGAGACGAAGAGCAGATCAGTCATGATCTTAGTGAAGGGCAAGGCAGGCTTGGGGGGTGAATAACATGCCCCTGTTTCTGATATTCTCCCATTCTGTTATTGGAAAGTTAGTGGGTGTTATTTTCATGAATGTTCTGTTATTGAATGTTGCAGAAAGGGAGACCAGAGGATTTTGTGAGCCATCCCTGAGTCAGGTATGGGGGCAGTATTCACACTGAATCTGGGTGTACAACATGACCATCAAATGAAGCACAAGTTGCAGAGAGGGGAAGCTCTGTGAAGAGAGATGAGGGGCCTCTTTCATACCCAGCCTGGGTTTTCCAATTACATTCCCAATTCACTTCAAACCGCGTGGGACAGTACTGAGGGGTTGAATGGTCTCCTGTGTTTCTGTGCAACAGGTTACAGGAGTAGGTAGCCTCCAACTGCACCTGTCTAGCAGGTTTGACGGGCTGAATGAAACACAGGAACATGGGACTGAGGAGCAGGAGTGGGTCATTGGATACTTTGAGCCTTCTCCACCAGGCACTAAAATTGTCGCTGATCAGGTTGTGGTCTCAGTTCCAATTTCCTGTCTACGTCCCATTCTGCATGACTCACTTCTTTGTCAAATAGTTAACTAACACAGCTTTCAATCAATGTGAACATAGAGATACGATAACCTTCCACTGAAGAGAATTCCAACTTGAAAGGTCCTTTCAGAATTATTCATCATCCCTCTTATAGAAGCAGAGAGTCATGCAGAATGGAAACAGACCCATTAGTCCAATCTGTTCTCTCCGATCAGATATCAAATCTGATTTAGCCCCATTTGCCAGCATTTGGCCAATATTCCTTCTGTGATTGTACCCGCCTTGACCACTTCCTCTGACTGCACTTTCTGTACACACACCACTCTCTGTGTGAAATATTTACCTTCACGTCCCTTCTAAATCATTCGCCCTCTCCCCTTCAACCTATGCTGTCTTGTTCTGGACTCCCCTATCCTTGGGAGCAGAACATGGCTGTTCAGAATATCCATGTCCCTGATGATTTTATATACCTCTATAATTTTGCCTCTCAATCTCTGACACTCCACGGGGAATCACCTCAACGTCATCAGCCTCTCCCTATAGCTCAAACCTCCAGTCCTGGAACATCCGTGTAAGTCATTTCTGCAGAAATCCGAGTTGTGCGCAGTATTCTTAAAGCGGCCTCACCAACATCCTGGAGAGATGCAACATACCACCACAACTCCTATACTCAATGCTCTGACTGATTAAGGCAAATGTGCCAAATGTGTTCACCACCACTCTGTCTACCTGCGACTCACTGCTACAGGTAATCATGTATGTTAACATCAGAAAGTTAACATGATGGTAGTTCCAGCAGATAGGAGGACCAGTGATACATTAATCATTATTGAGATTAGATTGTGTTGGAAACATGAGTTTAACATGTCAGGAAGGGAAATCAAATCAATGGGTTCAGGGTGATTAATATACAGAATAACAGATAGCCCGGAGTGAGTTACAGCCTTGAATCGAATCGAGGGGTTCAAGGTGGTTAATATGCAGAATACCAGATACCCCGGAGTGAGTTACAATCTGGAATCTAATCAAGGGGTTCAGGGTGGTTTATATACGAATAACAGATACCCCGGATTGAGTTACAATCTGGAATCTAATCGATGGATTCAGGGTGGTTTTCTAGAGAATAACAGGTAGCCCGCAGTGAGTTACAGCCTGGAATCTAATTGCAGGGTTCAGGGTGGTTTATATACAGAATAACAGGTAGCCCGCAGTGAGTTACAGCCTGGAATCTAATTGCAGGGTTCAGGGTGGTTTATATACAGAATAACAGATAGCCCAGAGTGAGTTACAGCCTGGAATCCAATTGAGGGGTTCAGGGTTGTTTATAAACAGAATAACAGGTAGCCTGGAATGTGTTACAGGTTGGAACCTAATCGAGTGGTTTAGGATGGTTTATGTACAGAATAACAGATGCCATGGAGTGAGTTACAGTCTGGAATCTAATCGAGGAGTTCAGGGTGGTTTATATACGGAATAACAGATAGCCTGGAGTGTGTTACAGATTGGAAACTAATCGAGCGATTTAGGATGGTTTATGTACAGAATAACAGATACCCTGGAGTTAGTTACAGCCTGGAATCTAATGGAGGGGTTTAGGGAGTTTTAGATACAGAATAACAGATAGCCCGGAGTGAGTTACAGCCTGGAATCTAATTGAGGGATATGTTAACCTTTTTATGTGAAATAACTTGTAACTGGGAGTGAGTCACAAAGTGTACTATTGGCCAAGTGGTTTCAAATCTTGACTCAAATAAACATAATGCAGTCACAAACTACACAACTTTACTGACTCCCAATTTTTCTTGTTTGAGGACTATCCTCCTCTGTTTTCCCCTTTCACTGAAAGTATTAATATACCTTTTATATTGCACTGACATTTTGGTTATAGTGCTACCTATCACTCACTGTCTCATTTATATTCAATCCTGTTGAAAGATACTTAAACCAACAGAAACACAAAGTTCCAGAAACGCTTTGTTCAATTGCAGGTGCATTATTTTCTTTTATTTGTAGATAACGCACAATTGGAACCCACAGAAGGTCAGTGTGGAATATGAGAAACCCTTCAATTTGGGATGAGGCCTAGCCAGGCAGGGTTCTGATCCAACGCTGCAAATCTACAATTCAGTGGCTGAGCTCTTTCAGGTTTTGTATATTATGTCTCTCTCATATATTAGGAGCTTGGATAGTAAGGCAGACCTTAGTGGAATGTCACATTGTCTCTCCACATTCACTGTAAAAAGGTTCTGGGATTTACATTTTAACCACCTTCAAAGAGCTGTCTCCATTTCCTATCTCTGCTGGCATCAATGAATGGAAATGGTTTTTGACACATTGCCCCCTCTCCCTTGCTGAAAGTATTCCTGACACAAATCGGTCAGACAAACATTTTAGATTTGTCCACAGCCACCATTTTATATCAGTAAAACTGCACGACTACTGCGTGCAGTTCTGATCTCCAAATTTGAGGAAAGACATTCTGGCTATTGAGGGAGTGTAGCGTAGGTTCACGAGGTGCATTCCTGGGATGGTGGGATTACCTTACACTGAAAGACTGAAGCGACTGGGCTTGTATACCCTTGAGTTTAGAAGACTGAGAGGGGATCGGATTGGGACGTATGAGATTATGAAAGGATTGGACACTCTGGCAGCAGGAAACATGTTTCCGCTGATGGGTGAGTGCCGAACCAGAGGACACAGCTTAAAAATACGGGGTAGACCATTTAGGACAGAGATGAGGAGAAACTTCTTCACCCAGAGAGTGGTGGCTGTGTGGAATGCTCTGCCCCAGAGGGCAGTGGAGGCCCAGTCTCTGGATTCATTTAAGAAAGAGTTGGATAGAGTTCTCAAGGATAGTGGAATCAAGGGTTATGGAGATAAGGCGGGAACAGGATACTGATTGGGAATGATCAGCCATGATCATAATGAATGGCGGTGCAGATTCTAAGGGCTGAATGGCCTACTCCTGCACCTATTGTCTTTATCTATTGTCCATTGAGTGTGTATAAAATAGGAAAAGCAAGAGAGACTGGCAACATCAATGCAGTTTGAAAATATATAAAACATTGAACACGCACACAGAATCACACACAAACAGACATGCACAGACACACAGAATCACACACACAGAGATACAGACACCTTCCAGGAGCTTTCTCCATTTCCTATCTTGCAAGAGAATTCATGTTATGATGATGCATTCGTGCAGGACAGTAAACAGCTTATGAGACTTTCCCCATTGTGACAGAAATTCAGTCCCAATCTGAAACTTGGAGATATGTAACAGGACAGAAATGAACCAGCAGCTTTCTATGTTCTTGCTCTCAATGTAACATTTGACCATTTAGTTTATCTTGTCTTCGGCCTAACATCCAACAAGGATCACTTCACAGATCCAATAACAGATCCTCAGGAGTGAGTTCCAGACTGGAATCTAATAGAGGGGTTTAGGGTTTACACACAGCAGAAGAGATACCCAGGAGTGAGTTACAGACTGGGATCTAATCGATGGGTTCAAGGTCGTTTACATACAGAACAACAGATAACAAGGAATGAGTCACAAAATCGCGGAGTCATACACTCCTAGAGATGTACAGCATGGAAACAGACCCTTTGGTCCAACCCGACCATGTCGACCAGATATCCTAACCTACTCTAGTCTCTTTTCCAAGCACTTGGCCCATCTCCCTCCAAACCTTCCCATTCATATACCCATCGAACTGCATTTTAAATGTTGCAATTATACCAGCCCCCACCACTCCCTCTGACAGTTCATTCCATTCATGTACCACCCTCTGAGTGAACAAGTTGCCCCTTAGGTCTCTTTCATATTACCTCTCACACTAAACCTATGCCCTTTAGTTCTTTACTCCCCACCCCAAGGAAAAGACTTTGTCTATTTATCCTATCCATGCCCGTCATGATTTTATAAACCTTGATAAGGTCACCCCTCAGCCTCTGACACTCCAGGGAAAACAGCCCCAGCCTATTCAGCCTCTCCCTGTGGCACAAATCCTCTAACCCTGGCATCCTCCTTGTAAATCTTTTCTGAACTCTTCCAAGTTTCATAACATCCTTCCGATAGGAAGGAGACCTGAATTGAATGCCATATTCCAACAGTGGCCTAACCCATGTCCAGTCCATCCACAACATGACCTCTCAATGCCTATACTCAAAACTCTGACCAATAAAGGAAAGCAAACCAAACGCTGCCTTCATTATCTTATCCACCTGCCACTCTACTCTCACGGAGCTACGAACCTGCACTTCAAAGTCTCTTTGTTCAGCAACTCTCCCTCGCACTTGACCATTATGATATAAGTCCTGCTCAAATTTGCTTTCTCAAAATGCAGCGCCTCGTGTTTATCGAAGTGGAATAGAATTGAAGGTTTTGGGGTGTTTTTGAAACATGCCAGTCACACATAGATGGAAGTGAGTTACACGTTGGAATCTAATCGAGAGGGTTCCGGGTGATTCATATACTCCCGACCGTGGGGAAACAAGCCCTTCAGCCCAACAAGACCATACTGACACACACAAGAATAACCCATCCAGATCCATTTCCCCACATTTGCCCCCGACTAATGCACCTCACGTACACATCCTTGAGCACTATGCACAATTTCAACATCGTTTGGATTGGATGGTTAATATACAGAATAACAGATACCCAGGAGTGTGATACAGACGGGAATCTGATCAAACGATTGAAGTGACTAATGTACAGAGTCCCTTAAAATTGGAAGTCAGTTACAGATTGGAATTTTATCAAGGGGATTCGGGACGATTACATGTACAATAACAGATACTCCAGAGTGACTTACAAACTGGAATCTAATCGAGGGTTTCAGGGTGGTTTATATGCAGAGTAACAGGTCGCCCGGAGTGAGTTATAGAGTCATAGAATCATCGAGATGTACAGCATGGAAACAAACCCTTAGGTCCAACCTGTCAATGCCGACCAGATATCCCAACCCAATCTAGTTCCACCTGGCAGCACCTGGCCCATGTCTCTCCAAACCCTTCTTATTCATATACTCATCCAAATTCGTCTTAAATGTTGCAATTGTACCAGCCTCCACCACTTCCTCTAGCAGCTCACTCCATACACGTACCACCTTCTGCGTGAAAATGTTGTCCCTTAGGTATCTTTCATATCTTTCCCCTCTCAAACCAAACCTATGCACTGTGGTTCTGGACTCCCTTACCCCAGGGTAAACCTCGATAAGTTCAACCCTCAGCCTCCGACACTCCAGGGAAAACAGCCCCAGACTGTTCAGCCTCTCCCTGTAGCTCCAATCCTCCAACCCTGGCAACATCCTTGTAAATCTTTTCTGAATCCTTTCACGTTTCACAACATCTTTCCGACAGGAAGGAGACCAGAATTGCACGCAATACTCCAAGAGTGACCTAACCAATGTCCTGTACAGCCGCAACATGACCTCCCAACTCCTGTACTCAATACTCTGACCAATAAAGGAAAGCATACCAAACGCCTTCTTCACTATCCTATCTACCTGCGACTCCACTTTCAAGGAGCTATGAACCTGCACTCCAAGTTCTCTTTGTTCAGCAACACACCCTAGGACCTCACCATTAAGTGTATAAGTACTGCTAAGATTTGCTTTCCCAAAATGCAGCACCTCACATTTATCTGAATTAAACTCCATCTGTCACTTCTCAGCCTATTGGCCCATCTGGTCGAGATCCTGTTATAATCTGAGGAAACCCTCTTCGATGTCCACTACACCTGCAATTTTGGTGTCATCTGCAAACTTACTAACTGTACCTCTTATGCTCGCATCCGAATCATTTATATAAATGACAAAAAGTAGAGGGCCCATCACTGATCCTTGTGGCACTCCACTGGTCACAGGCCTCCAGTCTGAAAAACAACCCTCCACCACCACCCTCTGTCTTCTACCTTTGAGCCAGTTCTGTATCTGAATGGCGACTTCGCCCTGTATTCCAAGACATCTAACCTTGCTAATCAGTCTGCCATGGGGAACCTTGTCGAATGCCTTACTGAAGTTCATATGGATCACATCTATCAATCTTATGCCCTTATCAATCTTCTTTTTTACTTCTTCAAAAAACTCAATCAAGTTTGTGTGACATGATTTCCCACGCACAGATCCATGTTGACTATCCCGAATCAGTCCTTGCCTTTCCAAATACATGTACATCCTGTCCCTCAGGATTCCCTCCAACAACTTTCCCACTGCCGAGGTCAGGCTCACTAGTCTATAGCTCCCTGGCTTGTCTTTACCGGCCTTCTTAAATATTGGCACCACGTTTGCTAACCTCCAGTCTTCCAGCATCTCACCTGTGATTATCGATGATACAAATATCTCAGCAAGAGGCCCAGCAATCACTTCTCTAGCTTCCCACAGAGTTCTCAGGTACACCTGATCAGGTCCTGGGGATTTATCCACCTTTTACCATTTCAAGATATCCAGCACTTCCTCGTCTGTATATCTGCAACATTTTGCAAGATGTCAACATCGATCTCCCTGCAGTCTATATCTTCCATATCCTTTTCCACAGTAAATACTGATGCAAAATATTCATTTAATATCTCCCCCATTTTCTGTGGCTCCACACAAAGGCCGCCTTACTGATCTTAGAGGGGCCCTATTCTCTCCCTAGTTACTCTTTGGCCTTAATATATTTGCAAAAACACTTTGGATTCTCCTTAATTCTATTTGCTAAAGCAATCTCATGTCCGCGTTTGGTCTTCCTGATTTCCCTCTTAAGTATACTCCTACTTCCTTTCTACTCTTCTAAGGATTCTCTCGATCCATCCTGTCTATACCTGACATATGCTTCCTTCTTTTTCTGAACGAAACCCTCAATTTCATTAGTCAGCCAACATTCCCTATAACTACCAGCCTTCCCTTTCAACCCTGACAGGAAGTTACAGCCTGGAATCGAAGCGACGTGTTCAGCGTGGTTTATATCCAGAATAACAGATATTCTGGGGTGTGTTACAGACTGGAATGTAATTGAGGGGTTCAGCGTGGTTTATATGCAGATTAACAGATACCCCGGACTCAATTACAGCCTGGAATGTAATTGAGGAGTTCAGGGTTGTTTATATACAGATTAACGGATACCCCGGAGTGAGTTACAGCCTGGAATCTAATCGAGGGGTTCAAGGAGGTTAGTATACAGAATAACAGATAGCCCGGGATGTGTTACTGCTTGGAATCTAATCAATGTCTGTTCACTTTAAGATAGGACGGGTTTTGCTGAATCGAAAGTATATCCACAGATGCCAGCTAAAAGTCAGACTGTTCGAAATGTAAAAAATAGCTGGGAAATTGAAGCCTGAGCTTTGGTTGCTGTTTTGTCAGCAATTCAAATACAATAAAAGACTTTAAATAATGCTCAGAATATCCGAAGCCAATGGAATTTGAATATTATTATTCGTACACCTGGAAATCAATCAAATTATAAGAATAATTGTATCATGGGAAGTAAATAAATCCAGCATTTTGAAAATAGAGGGAGAGCCGCTGCCATCCAACAGCAGATTTACTGCTGTAGAGCAGGAGTGCTAACTGACCATCTCAAACACTCTCTATCAAAGACACATGTTCATGTAAAACGTACTTGCATTAAAAAAATGACCCAGGGAGATCAGCAGCTGAAAGAGTGAACACAGCGGGGATGATAGAGACTATGTGGTCTTGAGATTGTAACGTTTAATATGTGGGTTGTTGGAACAGCATATTTTTTACAGAGTTGGAGTCAGATAGTAAGTAGCTAAGAAAAGAGGGGCTTGTATTTGCGAATAGTTTTTGTTTAGTGTTCACTATAAAAGTTAAGAAACTAACTTGCTAATTTTTGTTTAAATAGTGGAATGTAGGAGATCTGTGTCACTCATATGTTAACAGATTACGATGTGAGGAGAGCTTTTCTGGGTGTTTGGTTTTAATTAACAAAGGGGTTTGACTCCAGCTTGCAAATGTCCATTCCCACTAACATTTCCCTGCAGTTGGCCCATATCCTTTCAGTCCTTTCCTATCCACATATTTATCCAAATGCTTTTGAAATGTTGTTAATACACTCCCTCAGCCATATCTTCTGGCAGCTCATCCACGAACCAGCCATTTATGTAAATAAGTGGTCCCTCAGGTTCCCTTTTATTCCTTCCCCTTTAACCTTAAACTGGTCCCCTCTCGTCCTTGATTCTCTAAACTTTGGAATAGACTGAGAGCATTCACCCTATCCATACCCCTCATGATCTTATACAGCTCTATAAGGTCCCCCCAGTCTCCTACACTCTAAAGAAAAGGTCCTAACTTGTCCAACCTTTCCCTATAACTCAGACCATTGGGTCCTGGCAATGTCCTTGTAAATTTCTTTTGCACTCTTTCTAATTTCATGATATCCTCCCTATAACAAGTTGACAAAACTGAACAGAATACTCCAAGTGCGGCCTTACCAATGTCCTGTGTAACTGCAACATAAATTCCCAACTTCTATACTCAATGTCCTACCTGACGAAGGACAGTGTGCCAAAAGCCTTCTTCACTGCCCTGCCTACCTGTGACTCCACTCTCAGGGAACTGTGCACATGAATTCCAAGGTCTCTCTTCCCACTATACCCCTTAAGGCCCGCCCATTCATCGTGAACCTCCTGCCTTGATTTGAGATTCCAAACTGCAAGATCTCACACATCTATATTTAATTCCATTTGCCATTTCTCAGCCCAGTTGCCCACCTGATTAAAGTCCTGCTGCAATTTCTGATAAACTTCCTCACTGATCATGCTGCCACTTATTTTAGTGTCATCTGCAAACTTACTAATCATACCTTGTACATTCTCAACCAAATCATAGAAAACAAACAGCTCTGGACCCAACCTCCAGTCTGACAAGTATCCTTCCATTCATCCCTCTGCTTACTATCAACAACCCAACTGTGTATCCAATTGGCCAGTTCCACGTGATGGAACCTTCCAGAGCAGCCTGCCATGTGGAACCTTATCAAAGGCCTTACTGAAATCCATAGACACTACGTTAACCGTTCTGCCCTCATCAACATTCTTGGTCACTTCACCAGAGGACTCGAAGAAATTTGGGAAGCATGATCTCCCACTCACAAGTCTATGCTGACTGCTCTGAATCAAACCCTGTGTAAGTAATGGGTGCAGTCAATGGTATGCTGTCCTTCATTGTAAGATGATTCGAGTACATAAGTAAAGCCATCTTCCGGCTGTTGTAGAGCCTTGCTGAGAGAGCATTTGGGGCACTCTCTACAGATTTGATCTCCTTTGTAAGGAATGATCGCCTTACCACAGACACGGGTGATGGTAACATGAGGATAGAGTAAAGAAGCTGAGTGTTTAATCTGTAGAGCTGTGAGAGACGAAGAAATGGTGACACTGAAACACGAGGAGTGGCAGCGATCACTTATTTCCAAAAGAGACATTGACAGGGAGAGGAATTCCATACTTTACCCAGGATTGATTGGTGTGATTTATTGTCACGTGTACCTCAGTCCAGGGAAACACGTTGTTTATGAGCAGTGGAGACAGATCATAGTAAGCATGGACAGACAGATCATAGGGTGGAAATAGATTTGGACAGAGTAAGGCACACAGGTTACACTGCACAGGACATGCACTAGACAAGATTAACATGAACAAGATCACCATTATTTGAACTTAGAGAGTCCATTCATCAGTCTAACGTGACCTTCCTAATAGTTTATTTGCCTAAATTAACTCTCCCCACGTTATTGTGCAGTCGGTGTGTGAACCCTGTACTGAACATCAGGTTATTCACAATCCCCAACAGCAGCCAAAATACCTTCCATCTGAAACAGGTAGCCATTCACAACAGCTTCCACCCTACACAGAGAACACCAGGTTATCTTCTTGGAGATGGAAGATGCCCTCTTGAGACTTCACACAAGACATATGGCTTCCGTCCTCACCACTAGAAAACCACGTTGAAGTCCCACGTGTGTATCATAAACAACGGAGCCAAGAGGAACAACGTGGAGCAGTCTGTCTGTGCAGCCTCTGCCCCACTTGTTCATCATGTTAGAGCATCAATTAGGAGACAGTGAGGACTGCTGATGCTGGAGATCAGAGTAGAGCCTCGATTGCTGGAAAAGCACAGCGGGTCAGGCAGCATCCGAGAAGCAGGAGAATCGACGTTTCGGACATAAGACATTGATCAGGAATCAGCATCAATTACCTCATTCTGCGCTCTTGTAAGTGCATTGAGGTGGGAATAGCCTCCTACTGTTCCTGTATAAGGGACTCAAGGGACTAACTGGCTTCTTCCTCGTCCAATTGGACAGGGCCAAAGGCCTGATTGGGTTACTCCTGGTTCCTGTTTGACAGCTAGATGTGCTGACAAGTGTGACAATGCTGCAGCTTAAAGAGGTAATTTTTATCCTGGTTTCTTTTAAGAGAGAGATTGAACGATCGTTACCAAGCTGGTTAGTTAAGACCACTTGAGTAAACAGCTAGGGAGGCCTAAGGTTTATTTTAATGCAGCCTGAATGGGTGTGGCCAGCTCTCACAAATTAGGATCTCTGGGTTTTGGTTTCTCAGTAACATCAAAAACTATAGTGGTCTCCAAAGAGTTGGAAGCCTCAGGGAATGTCTCCTGGCTGCTACTCTATCTGAATTTTCTCTTGATGCTGTTTTCAATTCCTGAATTTTCCTTTTTGCTAAGGGCTGTGTTTATGGGAATTTCTTATGTTGGACTAGTTCATTAGTAATAGCTCCTAGATCGATTATTCTGTTTAGTTGCCCAATACAATTACGTTCTTCTAAATTCCTCTTTCTTTGGTTTTATTTTATCTTCCGCGTTTAAATAAATGGTGTTTTCTTCACACCGAGTATTTTGACCAGTCACATTGCATCTGCGACAGACACTTTATATTTCCTTTAAAATAAGAAAACATTAGAGTCTAGGTTACCGCCTTCAAATATTTTCGAGGGGCTCTGGTATGGACCATCACACTGGACTCCTTCTCTTCCTGAGTGATAGGCTGGAGGCACTGAATCGGCTGTCCTTGTTCTTTTCCAAAAGTTTCAATGGACTAAATGGCTTCCTCATATTCCTGTGAAACCAGCGTGAGGTGGTGAATGAACTCTTGTTTTACTGTGGCAATGTGCAGTGTCAGGAAGTGCTGTTACATGAATGTTATGGACACTTTGACAGCACAGGCCTCAATGGAGTCTGGGTCTTGTTGCACATGGACACAAACCAGTTCAGGAACTGACGGGGGATAAAATGTTCTGAACATTGTGTAATCTTCACCGACCATCCCCAATTCTGATCTTATGGTGGGGAGGGTGGGGGCGGGGAGACATTGATGAAGCAGCTGAAGATGTTTGTGAAGGGGAAGCTATCCTGAGGATCTCGCACAGAGGTGACCCAGGACTGAGATGATGACCATCTTCCTTTGATCCCAAACACTGGAGATGTTACTCTGATTCACATTAAGTCCAGTTTTGTTCAGCTCCTTGATGTCAACAGAAGTTAATCACTGCCAGTCATTTTTATCTGAACTTTTGAGTCAACCTCTTTTGTTCACATCAATAGGCCATGGTATAGGAACAACACGTGTTTTCTTCAAACAAATGGTATTGAATGTCAGGATTTCTCTTCTCAAGAAAGTTAGGGAGCAAGACGACTGAAAGTGTTTGAAGAGGAGGTAGATGGATATTGACCTGTCAGAGAGTTGAGGACGATGAAGAATTGGGTATTGAAGAGGATTTCAGACCGAGAGCATATCAGTCACGATCTTAGTGAAGGGCAAGGCAGGTTTGGGGAGTAAATGACCTGCCCCTGTTTCTGATGTTCTCCCATTCTGTTATTCGAAAGTTAGTGGGTGTTATTTTCATGAATGCTCTGTTGCAGACAGGGAGACCAGAGGATTCTGTGAGCCATCCCTGGGTGACGTATGGGGGCTGTATTCTCAGTGAAGTTGGGTCTACAACATGACCAACAAATGGAGCACAAGTTGCAGAGAGGGGAAGCTCTGTGAAGAGAGATGAGGGGCCTCTTTCATACCCAGCCTGGGTTTTCCAATTACATTTCCAAAATCACCTCAAACCGTGTGGGACAGTCTTGAAGGGCCGAATGGTCTCCTCTGTTTCTGTGCACCAGGTTATAGGAGTAAGTAGCCTCCAACTGCTCCTGTCTATCAGGTTTGAGGGGCTGAATGGAACACAGAAACATGGGACTGAGGAGCAGGAGTGGGTCATTAGTTACATTAAGCCTTCTCCACCAGGCACTAAAATTGTGGCTGATCAGGTTGTGGTCTCAGCCTCAGTTTCCTGTCTCCATCCCATTATGCATGACTCACTTCTCTGTCAAATATTTACCTAACGCAGCTTTCAATCAACATGAACATCAAGGCACGATAAACTTCCAGCGAAGAGAATTATGACTTGAAAGGTCCTTTCAGAATTTTTTGTCATTCCTCTTTAAGACTCAGAGAGTCATGCAGAACGGAAACAGACCCGTTAGTCCAATCTGTTCACTCCGATCAGATATCAAATCTGATCCAGTCCCATTTGCCAGCATTTGGTCAATATCCCTCCTCTCAGATACTTTTTAAATGTGCGATTGTAACCGCCTTCAGCACTTCCTCTGACAGCACTTTCTGTACACACACCACTCTCTGTGTGAAACATTTATCTTCATGTCCCTTCTAAATCAATCCTCCTCACCTTCAACCTATGCCCTCTTGTTTTGGAACCCCCTATCCTGGTGGAGCAGAGTGTGTTAAACACTTTCTTAACCCCACTATTTATATGAGATGCAAATTTTAAAGAATTAAACCTGACGGCCCTAGGTTTTCTGTACTACAGCACTGCCAAAGGCCCAGCTTTTAATTGTTTAGGTCATGTTCTTGTTTGATTTACCAAATCCAATGCCTCGCATTAATTCAAACTAAACTCCATCTGCCACCCCTCAGCCCAGTGTGTGATATTACTGCCACCTCCCCCTAGCATCACTCGACAATACCCACAAAGCTGTAACATTATTCTCCTGTGGGTTTGTTCATCAGACTGTCCTGACATGCTGGGACATACCTCTGCAACAGGCAGGACTCGAATCCAGGCCTTCTAGTCCAGAGCTAGGCACACTACCACACAAGTTCAGGAATTGGAATCAAATCCAGAGCTCTGGCTCAGATAGAGGGACACTACCCAATACAACTACCATAATCAGATTTTGGGTCATATTTTAGAGCCCATTTTCAGTTCGGTGTGGATGATTATAATCAGGTTGCCATTACTGAATTACAAAAAACACTTTGTATTATTAAACAAATGCAAGATATTTGTCTCAACTGTAGGATATTGAGTCTATATGCTATGCTATCGAAATTAACTATGACCATCTTTAATTGCTATTATCTGAAGTCTGCAATATTAAGGAAAGAAATCCTGCAGCCACACTCTGCCCAATGAAGGGTCTCAAATAGATATTTATTACTGAACACCAGAGATGAACGAAGACCTTAATTTCTGGTCCCAAAACACCGATCACTCTTACCCACCTCTAACGTGCGACTGCCCTCTTCCTAAAACAATGAAGTGACACCAGGCTGCTGATTACTGTCCAGCCTCTCCTCCCCACTGACTGTGTCTGCAATCTGTCCCTCCTCTCCCTAACCACACAAGGCAAACCAAGCTCAGGGTCTTTGTGAAACTCAAGGCTGGAGTGTGCAGGCATTCTGGAGAGGGGGATGGGCATTTTAAAATTGAAGGAGGAGGGGGAGGTGGCAGTAATATCACACACTGGGCTGAGGGGTGGCAGATGGAGTTTAGTTTGGATTAATGCGACGCATTGGATTTGGTAAATCAAACAACAGCAGGACCTAAACAATTAAAAGCAGGGCCTTTGGCAATGTTGTAGAACAGAAACCTAGGCCGTCAGATTTAATTCTTTAAAATTTGCATCTCATATAGATAGTGTGGTTAAGAAGGTGTTTAGCACACTTGTCTTCATTGGTCAGACCTTTGAGTA
This sequence comes from Chiloscyllium punctatum, assembly GCF_047496795.1. Lineage (NCBI taxonomy): Eukaryota > Metazoa > Chordata > Chondrichthyes > Orectolobiformes > Hemiscylliidae > Chiloscyllium > Chiloscyllium punctatum. Next base: position 20,341,008 of record NC_092788.1, on the reverse strand, counting down.
TCAGAATTGGGATGTCATGTTGTGGTTGTACAGGGTATTGGTGAGACCTCTTCTGGAATACTGTGTCCAGTGTGGTCATCCTGCCCGCTCATTCCATAGGCACACCACCCTCTGGGTGAAAAAGCTGCCCCTTAGGTCACTTTTAAATGTTTCCCCTCTCACCTTAAGCTGATGTCCACTAGTTTTGGTCTCCCCGTACCCTAAGAAAATACCTTGACTATTCACTTTGATATTACTGACGTTGATATTATTAAGCTGGAGAGGATTCAGAAGAGATTAACCTGGATGTTGCTGGGAAAGGAGGGATTGAGCTAGGCTGGGATTTTTTTCACTGAAGAATATGAGATTAAGCAGTAACTTTACAGAGGTTTATAAAATAATGGGGGGTACAGAGAAGCTGAAGGGAGGGCTGATGTCTTTTCCCTAGAGTTGGGGATTCAAACCTGAGGGATATTTTAAGTTGCGAGGAAAAATGATTCGCAAATGTCACGAGAGGTAATTATTTTAGACCGAATCTGGCTTGTGTGTGGAATGAACTTCCAGAGGAAGTGGTGAAAGCAGGGACAGTTACAACATTTAAAGGACATTTAGATCAGTCCATGGATAAGACATCAGTTTGGATGGTGTGTGAGCAGCTGCCCTCTCCCTTCCCCTCTCTGAATGAATCCCTGTTGGTTTTCACCCTCTGCCAATGTCTGTGCAGTGGCGTGTGGAGGCCAGCAGAGGGTGGCATTGCATCACTTTAAGCACCACAGAGACTGCCAGACCTGCCCCACACAGAGACACACAGATGCACACAGCAATTGTTAGGACACAACATTGAGCTCATCTGGTAATATAAACTAAACATAAAGAAATGGTCAATTGGCTTTGTAAACTGTTAAAATATGAGTGACAGAGGACTCCCAAATTCCACTGTTTAAATAAAAACATCAATTCATTTATTTAACTCTGAAACTGAACATTTTACACCAACTATTCACAACTCTGAGACCCCCTTTCTTTAACTGCTTATTACCCTACTCCAACTCTACAGTAATGTACTGTTTCAAAAAGACACTTATTAAAATTACATAAACGTAATTTCAAAACCACACAGCAGCTGTTGTTTCATCTGACCTCACACCAAGATCCTTTTTTCCCATCTTTCCTGGGAAGACTGGCTCTTGTTACAGGATGCTATCGAAGTGTCTACATTTCAGTATTCTGCAACCTGGGAACACATCCTTCCATGACACTGTCTCTCAGTCTCCCCCTCTCTGTCTATTTCCTAAACCCCTCCCATGTGGTGATATTTAAACTGAGTCCCCCGCCATCTCTCTCTGGCAGTGAGGTTCATACCCACAGCACCCCCTTGTCATGGCAACAATGGAGATATGGAGCTGTAAATGGGTGGAAGCTGCACATCCTGTCACTTCCAGCCCGGTCTGCAAGTTTCCCCACGCTGGGCAGGGATCTAACACAGTGTTACTGAGCAATGCACTGGGGTGGTGTACACAGTCCTACATGCTGAGAGGGTAACTGCTCCTGGGTTACAGATCAATGCACTGGGGTGGGGTACACAGTCCTACATGCTGGGAGGGTAACTGCTCCTGGGTTACAAATCAATGCACTGGGGTGGTGTACACAGTCCTACATGCTGGGAGGGTAACTGCTCCTGGGTTACAGATCAATGCACTGGGGTGGGGTACACAGTCCTACATGCTGGGAGGGTAACTGATCCTGGGTTACAAATCAATGTACTGGGGTGGGGTACACAGTCCTACATGCTGGGAGGGTAACTGCTCCTGGGTTACAGATCAATGCACTGGGGTGGTGTACACAGTCCTACATACTGGGAGGGTAACTGCTCCTGGTTTACAGATTAATTCCCGTGCGATCACTGCACATCCTGCTGTGCTGGTCAGACTATCTGCGGTTTATAGATAATGCAATGATGTGGTCAGTGCAGCTCCCCACGCTGGATGGATCTGTGGCCTTTGCTCAATACATCATGTTGGTGGGGTGGATAGAGGGGGAAGGTCATGGACAGGTCAAGGAATTCCCCGGAACGTTCTGTCCCTGACATTCTATAACTGACATTCCCCGGAACGTTCTGTCCCTGACATTCTATAACTGACATTCCCCGGAACGTTCTGTCCCTGACATTCTATAACTGACATTCCCCGTGACGTTCTGTCCCCAACATTCTATAACTGACATTCCCCGGAACGTTCTGTCCCTGACATTCTATAACTGACATTCCCCGGGACGTTCTGTCCCCAACATTCTATAACTGACATTCCCCGGAACGTTCTGTCCCTGACATTCTATAACTGACATTCCACGGGACGTTCTGTCCCCAACATTCTATAACTGACATTCCCCGGGACGTTCTGTCCCCAACATTCTATAACTGACATTCCCCGGGACGTTCTGTCCCCAACATTCTATAACTGTCATTCCCTGGGACGTTCTGTCCCCAATATTCTATAACTGTCATTCCCCGGGACGTTCTGTCCCCAACATTCTATATTTGACATTCCCCGGGACGTTCTGTCCCCAACATTCTATAACTGTCATTCCCCGGGACGTTCTGTCCCCAACATTCTATATTTGACATTCCCCAGGACGTTCTGTCCCTGACATTCTATAACTGACATTCCCTGGGACGTTCTGTCCCCAACATTCTATAACTGACATTCCCCGGGACGTTCTGTCCCTGACATTCTATAACTGACATTCCACGGGACGTTCTGTCCCCAACATTCTATAACTGACATTCCCCGGGAGGTTCTGTCCCCAACATTCTATAACTGACATTCCCCGGGACGTTCTGTCCCTGACATTCTATAACTGACATTCCCCGGAACGTTCTGTCCCTGACATTCTATAACTGACATTCCACGGGACGTTCTGTCCCCAACATTCTATAACTGACATTCCACGGGACGTTCTGTCCCCAACATTCTATAACTGTCATTCCCCGGGACGTTCTGTCCCCAACATTCTATAACTGACATTCCCCGGGACGTTCAGTCCCCAACATTCTATAACTGTCATTCCCCGGGACGTTCTGTCCCCAACATTCTATAACTGACATTCCCCGGGACGTTCTGTCCCTGACATTCTATAACTGACATTCCCCGGAACGTTCTGTCCCTGACATTCTATAACTGTCATTCCCCGGGACGTTCTGTCCCCAACATTCTATAACTGACATTCCCCGGGACGTTCTGTCCCCAACATTCTATAACTGTCATTCCCCGGAACGTTCTGTCCCTGACATTCTATAACTGTCATTCCCTGGAACGTTCTGTCCCTGACATTCTATAACTGCCATTCCCCGGGACGTTCTGTCCCTGGCATTCTATAACTGACATTCCCCGGGACGTTCTGTCCCCAACATTCTATAACTGACATTCCCCGGGACGTTCTGTCCCCAACATTCTATAACTGTCATTCCCCGGAACGTTCTGTCCCTGACATTCTATAACTGTCATTCCCTGGAACGTTCTGTCCCTGACATTCTATAACTGCCATTCCCCGGGACGTTCTGTCCCTGGCATTCTATAACTGACATTCCCCGGGACGTTCTGTCCCCAACATTCTATAACTGACATTCCCCGGGACGTTCTGTCCCCAACATTCTATAACTGACATTCCCCGGAACGTTCTGTCCCTGACATTCTATAACTGACATTCCACGGGACGTTCTGTCCCCAACATTCTATAACTGACATTCCCCGGGACGTTCTGTCCCCAACATTCTATAACTGACATTCCCCGGGACGTTCTGTCCCCAACATTCTATAACTGTCATTCCCTGGGACGTTCTGTCCCCAATATTCTATAACTGTCATTCCCCGGGACGTTCTGTCCCCAACATTCTATATTTGACATTCCCCGGGACGTTCTGTCCCCAACATTCTATAACTGTCATTCCCCGGGACGTTCTGTCCCCAACATTCTATATTTGACATTCCCCAGGACGTTCTGTCCCTGACATTCTATAACTGACATTCCCTGGGACGTTCTGTCCCCAACATTCTATAACTGACATTCCCCGGGACGTTCTGTCCCTGACATTCTATAACTGACATTCCACGGGACGTTCTGTCCCCAACATTCTATAACTGACATTCCCCGGGAGGTTCTGTCCCCAACATTCTATAACTGACATTCCCCGGGACGTTCTGTCCCTGACATTCTATAACTGACATTCCCCGGAACGTTCTGTCCCTGACATTCTATAACTGACATTCCACGGGACGTTCTGTCCCCAACATTCTATAACTGACATTCCACGGGACGTTCTGTCCCCAACATTCTATAACTGTCATTCCCCGGGACGTTCTGTCCCCAACATTCTATAACTGACATTCCCCGGGACGTTCAGTCCCCAACATTCTATAACTGTCATTCCCCGGGACGTTCTGTCCCCAACATTCTATAACTGACATTCCCCGGGACGTTCTGTCCCTGACATTCTATAACTGACATTCCCCGGAACGTTCTGTCCCTGACATTCTATAACTGTCATTCCCCGGGACGTTCTGTCCCCAACATTCTATAACTGACATTCCCCGGGACGTTCTGTCCCCAACATTCTATAACTGTCATTCCCCGGAACGTTCTGTCCCTGACATTCTATAACTGTCATTCCCTGGAACGTTCTGTCCCTGACATTCTATAACTGCCATTCCCCGGGACGTTCTGTCCCTGGCATTCTATAACTGACATTCCCCGGGACGTTCTGTCCCCAACATTCTATAACTGACATTCCCCGGGACGTTCTGTCCCCAACATTCTATAACTGTCATTCCCCGGAACGTTCTGTCCCTGACATTCTATAACTGTCATTCCCTGGAACGTTCTGTCCCTGACATTCTATAACTGCCATTCCCCGGGACGTTCTGTCCCTGGCATTCTATAACTGACATTCCCCGGGACGTTCTGTCCCCAACATTCTATAACTGACATTCCCCGGGACGTTCTGTCCCCAACATTCTATAACTGTCATTCCCCGGAACGTTCTGTCCCTGACATTCTATAACTGTCATTCCCTGGAACGTTCTGTCCCTGACATTCTATAACTGCCATTCCCCGGGACGTTCTGTCCCTGGCATTCTATAACTGACATTCCCCGGGACGTTCTGTCCCTGGCATTCTATAACTGACATTCCCCGGGACGTTCTGTCCCCAACATTCTATAACTGTCATTCCCCGGAACGTTCTGTCCCTGACATTCCAGAACTGACATTCCCCGGGACGTTCTGTCCCTGACATTGTTTGTGAACGGCCGGACGTCAGTGAAATGAACAAACGATATGATCCCGAGGGAAGAGATCCCGTTCCAGGGAGAAGGAGACACTGTTCCGAAGGACCCTCGGGTAGTTAAAGGGGTGAACACGTTTTCCCTGTGTTTACATTTCTTCACGACACAAGATCGACCACAATTTAGACCAAAATACAGGAATTCCCAAACTCCGTTTGTCTTCAGGAAACTGGGAGAGAATCCTTCAGGACAGCAACGTTCCCACCCTCCGTATTAGGAACTGAGAAGGAGTGACCTGTGTCTGCTCTCGAGTGATCGAGTGTGTGGGAATGTTCTAGAAACCATCTGTCCTTATGGATGTATCTCTGTGTATTTGGGGAGGGAGGGTTTCTTGTGGTTTATGTCACATTTTTGTCAGTAATTCCGACCTTCCCATTTGTTATTCCAGCTCCAATTATTTTAATAAATCCCTGAAAACAGGGACACATTTGAAAATCTCACTGGGTCCCCGATCAAACGGGTCCCTTTGCCTCCAGGCTGATGGATAATGGGTTTGTTTTCCTTCCTCACAGTTAACGTAGTGACCATCTACGTCCTGCTTTATAAAGATTGTGGATTGTCTCCATGTGTCAGACGTTACCTGGGGGCCATGGCAGCGGCGGATCTCCTGGTCATTATCCTCGACCTGATCCTGAGACACATTCCCATTGTTTGTGATGAACAGTTTTATTTCCTGGTGTTCTCCGTCCCCGTGTGTAATATCCACGCCGTCCTGCTTTATGCAGCCACTGACTGCTCTGTCTGGTTCACCGTCACTTTCACCTTTGATCGGTTTGTGGCCATTTGTTGCCCGAAGCTGAAAAGTAAATATTGCAGTGAGAAAACGGCGGCTGTGGTTCTGGGAGCAGTGACTGTGCTGAGCTGTTTAAAGAACATTTCCTGGTATTTTATGCTCGAGGCTCGGTATCGGCTGGTGAACGCCCCCTGGTTTTGTGATGTAACAGACGCTGTTCTATTCTCCAGTGTCTGGGTCACAATCGAGTTCCTCCACCACATTCTAACCCCGTGTGTCCCATTTCTCCTGATTCTGCTGCTCAATGTTCTCACCGTCAGACACATTTTAGTGACCAGCAGAGCCCGCAGGAGACTCCGCGCTCACACCAATGGGGACGCTCAGTCTGACACTGAAATGAGAAACCGAAAAAAATCCATCATTTTACTGTTTGTGATCTCGGCCAATTTCATCCTGTTATGGTCAACGTTAATGCTGTATTCTATATGGTACCGGATGTGGTGGATTGGGTATCAGTCTTTGTCTCTCCATGCCTTTGTGCAGGAATTGGGCTTCATGCTGCAGCTCCTCAGTTGCTGCACAAACACCGCGATTTATGCCGTGACCCAGACTAAGTTCAGGCAGCAGCTGAAGAATGTGCTGAAATATCCCTTCAACCAAATCCATCCATCCATCAAATTCCCTCATTAATCAATCCATCCGGGATTTTCTCATTTCAGTTCAGTGTTTCAGCGATGGAGCAGCCTGTCGCTATGGTAACAGACTGAGGGTAGCGCTGGTTTGTCCATCCTTATCCCCCAGGGGGGTTACAGGGAAACATTTCAATGTTTCTCACAACTCAGGTGCTGGTGAGAAAAGGCACCATCCCACTGACTATATCCATCACTTCCATTTGTAACCAATAAAAATGTTGATGAAAGCGAGCCGAGCAGCAGAGTGACCGATGTTGTTGTGTGTCTTTGTGTTGGAGAAGCTGAGCTGGAGAGAGACAGACACAGCCCCAAGTCCTGGTCCTCAGGGAAGGGGAGGGCACCGCGCCCTGAGCTCAGGAGCTGGGTTTAACTCCCTCTGTACCCCCACTCCAACCTGGACTCCCCATTTCCTCTCCCCCACTCTCTCCACCTGCCTCCACTCTTTCCTCTGCGCCCTCCCCTACACCCTCTCTCTCTCCTGCCATCTATCTCCCTTCCCCAATTCCGTCTCTACTCCATTTTTCCCCCTCCTCCCACTTCCCACATCTCTCTATCATCTTACAACCACCCCTCCAACCACAGAGAGAGGGGGGACAGATAGGGGGGCAGAGAGAGTGGTAAAGAGAGACGGGGACAGAGGGGGCAGACTGAGAGCGGGGGTACAGAGAGAAGGGAGACAGAGAGCGGGAGAGAAAGAGAGACGGCTCGGACCGAGAAGGGGGGAACAGAGGGGGGGGGGGGCAGAGAGAGGGGACAGAGAGAGGGGGAGACAGAGAGAGGAGGACAGAGGAAGAGGAGGGACACAAAGAGGGGGGACAGAGAGAGAGGGGGACAGAGAGAGAGGGACAGAGAGAGAGGGGGACAGAGAGAGGGGGAACAGAGGGGGGTACAGGGAGAAGGGGACAGAGAGAGGGGGCAGAGAGAGTGGGGACAGTAAGAGAGGGAAGACAGATAGACGGGGCGGCAGTAGAGAGGGGACAGGGGTACGGAGAGAGGGGGGACAGAGAGAGGGGGAAAGAAAGAAGGGGACAGAGGGGGCGGACTGAGAGCAGGGGGAACAGAGAGCGGGAGAGACAGAGAGAGGTGGGGGGACACAGAGAGTGGTGGTCACAGAATAAGGGCAGCAGAGGTGGCAGAGAGAGATGTACAGAGAGAGGGGAACGGGGGGGACAGACGGGGGGTGGGACCGAGAGAGAGGGGGGGACAGAGAGAGAGGGGGCGAAGAGAGGGGGGCAGAAAGAGGGGGGCAGAGAGAGCGGGGGAAACAAAGAGGAGGAAAGAGAGAGGCGGACAGAGGGGACGGACAGAGAGAGTGGGGACAGAGAGAGGGTGGGACAGAGAGAAGGAGGACAGACAGGGAGGGGACAGAGAGAGAGGGGGACCAGAGAGTGGGGGGAAAGAGGTAGGGGAGAGATGGGGAGAGAGAGGGGGGTATAGAGAGGGGGAAGAGAGAGAGGGTGAACAGAGAGAGGGAGACAGAGAGAGAGGGGGACAGAGAGAAGGGGACAAAGAGAGGGGGAACAGAGAGAGAGGGGGACAGAGAGTGGAGGACAGAGAGAGGGGGACAGAGAGTGGGGGATGGAGAGAGTGGGGGACGGGAGGGGACGGGGGGACAGAGAGGGAGGTGATAGAGAGAAGAAGGGAGGGATAGGGGGACACAGAGGGGGAGCAGAGAGAGTGTGGGGACAGAGAGGGGGACAGAGAGTGAGGGGGACAAAGAGAGGGAGAGAGAGAAAGGGGGGACAGAGAGAGGGGGCAGAGAGATGAGGACAGAGAGAACGGGAGAGAGAAGGGGACAGAGAGAGCGGGACAGAGAGAGAGGGTACTGAGAGAGGGGGACAGAGAGAGGGGGTACTGAGAGAGGGGGACAGAGAGGGAAGGACAGAGAGTGGGGGACAAAGAGAGGGGGACAGAGAGAGGGCGGACAGAGAGAAAGGGGGCACAGATAGAGGGGGACAGAGAACGGGAGAGAGAGGGGGTCAGAGAGAGGGGGCCAGAGAGATGGGGACAGAGAGCAGGGGGATAGAGAGAGGGAGACAGAGAGTGGGGGCTGGAGAGATTGGGCGACAGAGAGGGGGGACAGAGAGTGGGGAATGGAGAGAATGGGGGACAGAGGGGGGACAGGGGGACAGAGGGGGAGGTGACAGAGAGAGGAGGGAGTGAGAGGGGGACAAAGAGAGAGGGGGGACAGAGAGAGCCTGGGGACAGAGAGGGGAACAGAGAGAGAGAGGGACAAAGAGAGAGGGATAGAGCAAAAGAGGGGCAGAGAGAGTGGGACAGAGAGAAGGGTACAGAGAGAGGGAGAACAGAGAGAGTGGGACAAAGAGGGGGACAGATAGAGCGGAACAGAGAGAAAGGGGGCACAGAGAGTAGGGGACAGAGAGAACGGGAGAGAGAGGGGGACAGAGAGAGGGGGACAGAGAGAGGGCAACAGAGAGAGGGGGACAGAGAGAGGGGGACAGAGAGAGGGGGACAGAGAGTGGGGGTTGAGAGAGTGGGGGAAAGAGAGAGGGGGACAGAGAGTGGGGGATGGATAGAGTGGGGGCAGAGGGGGGAGGACGGGGGGACAGAGAGGGAGGTGACAGAGAGAGGACGGACTGAGGGGGGACACAGAGAGAGGGGGGACAGAGAGAACGTGGGGACAGAGAGAACGTGGGAACAGAGAGGGGGACTGAGAGAGAAGGGGGACAGAGAGAGTGAGGGGACAGAAAGAGGGGGTACATAGAGAGGGCTGGGACCAAGAAGGCGGGACGGAGGGAACAGAGGTGGGGGGGGTCAGAGAGAGGTCAGACAGAGAGAGGGGGACAGAGACGGGAGGGACGGAGATGAGGGACAGAGATGGGGGCAGAGAGTGGGTGAACAGAGAGTGGGGACAGGGAAAAGGGGGACAGAGAGTGAAGGGGACAGAGAGACGTGGGGACAGAGAGAGGGGGGACAGATAGAGAGGTGGCAGAGGGTGGGGTAAAGAGAGCCCGTTACAGAGGGGGCGGACTGAGAGCGGGGGGCGAGAGAGAAGGGGGACAGAGAGAAGGGGGACCGAGAGAGGGGGACAGAGAGTGGGAGGAACAGAGAGAGGGCTGGGACCGAGAAGGGGGTGACAGGGAGGGGAGAACAGAGAGAGAGGAGAGAGAGATGTGTACAGAGACGGGGGACAGAGAGGGGGACAGAGAGAGAGAGAGCGTCAGAGAGAGGGGGGTGGAGAGAGGGGGGTCAGAGAGAGAAGGACAGAGAGAGAGGGGGACTGAGAGAGAGGGGGACAGAGGAAGGGGGGAAGAGAGAGGGGAGGACAGAGAGAGGGGGGACAGTGGGATGGGAGACACAGAGAGAGGGGGACAGAGAGAGGGGAGACAGTGAGAGGGGGGACTGAGAGAGAGTGGGACAGAGAGAGAAGGGGACTGAGAGAGGGCTGTCAGAGAGAGGGGGGTCAAAGAGAGGGGGACAGAGAGAGAGGGGGACAGAGGAAGGCGGGAAGAGAGAGGGGAGGACAGAAAGAGGGGGGACAGTGAGATGGGAGACACAGAGAGAGGGGGACAGAGAGAGGGGAGACAGTGAGAGGGGGGTCAGAGAGAGAGGGGGACAGAGGAAGGGGGGAAAGAGAGGGGGAACAGAGAGAGAGGGGGACAGGGATAGAAGGGGACCGAGAGAAAGACAGAGAGGGGGGAACATAGAGAGGGCTGGGACCGAGAAGGGGGGGGACAGAGAGGGGGACTGAGCAAGGGGGACAGAGAGAGGGGGGACAGCGAGAGGGGGGCATAGGGAGAGGGAGACAGAGAGAGGGCACAGAGAGAGAGGGAGGACAGAGAGAGGTGGTACAGAAAGAGAGAGGGGCAGAGAGAGGGGGACAGAGAGAGATGACAGAGAGAGAGGGAGGACAGAGAGAGGGTGGACAGAGAGACGGGGAACAGAGGGGGGTACAGGGACAAGGGGGACCGAGAGAGGGGGCAGAGAGAGTGGGGACAGTAAGAGAGGGGAGACAGAGAGACGGGGGCACAGTAGAGGTGGGGGCGTTCCCCCCCACGCATGTTCCCCCCCCACGCATGTTCCCCCCCACGCATGTTCCCCCCCACGCATTCCCCCCCACGCATTCCCCCCCACGCATTCCAACCCCACGCATTCCCCCCCCCACGCATTCCCCCCCACGCATTCCCCCCCCACGCATTCCCCCCATGCATCCCCCCCACGCATTCCCCCCACGCATTCCCCCCCCACGCATTCTCCCCCCACGCATTCCCCCCCCACGCATTCCCCCCCCACGCATTCCCCCCCACGCATTATTAAACACCATCTCTGTTAATGCCGTGTTCTTTCTCCATCCAAATACAGCAGGACCCTCACATAAATGCCCCCCAAAAACACATAAGCCCCTCCTCCCCCCGTGTCTCTATATATTCCAGACACAGCCTGAACCACACCCTGTCTGTGTGTGTCTGTCTGTGTGTGTGTCTGTCTTTCGTGTGTGTCTGTGTGTGTGTGTGTCTGTGGATTCCTTGCGGCAGAAGTGATTTCAGTCTCTGTCTCTGCATCGTCCTGAGCTTCAGCTCCTCTATCCAATTTCCTCCTCACCCCCAGGGTTGGGGGGGGGGGGGTGGTGGGGGGAAACACAGAGAAATAAAAACAAATCAAATTGAAATAAAATACAACAGTGGCACCAAAAGCACAGCAAGATCCCACAGCTCTCTGCCTTCCCCAATCTCCCATGTGACCCTGGTTTAGTTTAATGATTGCAGAATGAATGAATGAATGAATTGCTGGCCATCACAGTGACATTGAAATACACAGACATCCCCGCAGAGCGGTTGGCCTGAGGCTACAAACATTAATAACCACATACGCACAGTGAGATCCCACAAGCAGCAATCTAACCCCACACACATCGTGGGTGATGCTGGTTAAGGGTTGACGTATTTGTGTCAAATCCCAAGGCCCCAGTTACCTTAGCCCCAGGCTTCAAACCTGTTCAAAAACGATAAGGCCGCAATCCGACAAGACCCGGTTGAGCAGAGGTCCTGGTAAAAGCCAGCCCCCCCCCCCCCCCCACCAACCCCTCTCCAGAGAGAGGAGATTAAACCTCGGGGTAATACACAGACAAAACCCACCTGGGCCCAACAGGCTGCAGCCTGTCAAACAGGCCTCAGGACTGCGTTTCCCCCCCTCTGGAGGAAGCTCATGTTTGAAGGTTTCCTGCTCCCAAACACACACTTTTCAAATCCTCAAGTGGCCAGGAAGATCCCTTTGGGAGGAAAGAGGCAGCATTAATGGGAAGGCTGAGCAGGAAAATCTTTCACAGGGAGATAGCACAGCGAGATCCCGGCTTTTTCCCTCTCAGTGAGACAGGCAATTTCTCAGGAATATCCAAACACAAACACAAGTTGAGTTTTCATGTTGAAAAGTTCTTGAAATGACGGGTTAGCTGATTAAAACCACTCACTGCCTGCAACGATGGCATGAGGGCAATTGACGCACAGCAAGATCCCACAAGTGACAGTGCTGCAGAAGCACGATAATCTGATCATTTTTATTATTTTCTGTCACCCCAGAATCAAATATTGCAGCTATTTCACAATCTCACACTGCCCCCCCCCTCTCTCCTGTTTCTCTTGCTCTCACCATTTTCCATTTCTTTCTCTCACTCTCCTTTCTCTCTGTGTCCAATTCGATCACCCTGCCCTCTCTGTGACCCACTTTCCTCTGAGAGTGTGACAATTCTTTCCAGAGGGTCAGATATTTTGGGTTCGTGTTCCCTCCCGATGGAGTCCCGTCTCCCAGATCCTGGGGGTTTCCCCTGTTTGTGTAACCGATGCCCTGGTGACTTTAACCCCAGGCTTCAAACCCGTGATCTGACAGGTCCCAGTGAACCAGAGGTCCTGACAAACCAGGCTCCCAACCCCCAGCCCATCCCTCGAGGAGATGAAACCTCGGGGGAAGAAACAGACCCCTCACTCACCTGGGCCCCACGGGCTGCAGCCTGGCCAACAGGCCTCAGGCCTGTGCTCCCCGCCCTCTGGAGGTTGTTCTTGTCCAAGGCTTTCCTGGCCCCCCCAGGCATTTTGGATCTTCACTTTCCTGCTTTCCCAACAAAAGTTCCTCGGGATAAAAGAGAGAAGAGATGAGTTGTTTGGGGAGCAGTGTGATGCAAAATTACACAGCAAGATCCCAGTTTAAACACAATCCCACCACTCCCTTCTCCCGTCCCCAAATGCACTTCATAACCTCACAGCAACATCAAAATACAAACAAATCATAAGAAAGTAATTAACCAGAGGCTGGAAACATTATTAAACACACACACACTGTCACAACCAGACAGGGAGGGCTGCTCACTCTCCATACAGAGAGAGAACAGGGTATGAGAATGAATCTGACCAATTCCTTGCGCACATTTATTCTGGGTGAGGGGTTAGTGGAGCCCAGCCCTGCCCTATCTGGCACGTTGCATTGTCTGTCAGTCTGCTCCCTGGGGAGGGCTCTGTCTGATTGACATGCTAATTCCCAGGACAAGAGACTTGTGGGATCTTGCTGCCCACTGAGATGTTCATTCTGGGGCAACAAAGTGTCATCTTTCCCAGTTGCGACAACTCCCTTTTTTTTACTGAAGCCTTATTAGTTGTGTCAGTGTGGTTTGAAAATATTAAAGATTACTCCCACACTAGCGTCTCAGAGCCTGGCTGTAGGTCGGCTTCTTGAGACACACACACACACAGGGCTGGGAATGGAGAGGGTGGGTATTTGCTGAGGTTTTCTTGGGATTTTCCTGCTGGATGTGTGATTCTTGGAATTAATCTCTGTCTCTGTCCGTGTGTGTGTCTCTCTCTGTCACTCTCTTTCTCTCTGTCTCTGTCCCTCTCTCTCTGTCTCTCTGTTCCTGTGTATGTGTGTCTCTCTCTCTTTCTCTCTGTCCCTATGTGTCCCACTCTCTGTCTCTCTCTCTCTCTCTGTCTGTCTGTCTGTCTGTCTTCTCTCTCTGTCCCTGTGTCTCTCTCTTCTCTGTGTCTCTGTCTCTGTCTCTCTCTCTCTCTTTCTGTCTCTCCCTGCCCTGCTCTACATCCAGCCATTTCTAACTTGATTTTGAGTCTTTTATTTCCTTTCCCTTTCTCAAAAATATTGGCAGAGTTTGGGAATTTACATCATATATCACGTGCCTGCCCCTCAACACCCACATTTCACCCTCACAGCTCCCCTGCCCCCATGCACACAGAGACACACACACCCCGACACACACACACAGACAGACACACACAGACACACACCGACACACACACACAGACACAAACAGAGACACAGACACACGCACACAGAGGCACACACACACAGACAGACACACACCGACACGCACACACACAGAGACTGACACACACCGACACGCACACACAGACACACACACACCCCGTCACACACAGAGACACAGACACACACACACAGAAGACAGACAGAGAGCGAGACAGAGAGTGGGACACACAGGGACAGGGAGAAAGAGTGGAGAGACACACACACCCCGACACACACACAGACACACACACACCGACACGCACACACACCAGCACACACAGAGACACACACAGAGACAGAGACACAGACACACGCACACAGAGACACACACACACACACACACACAGAGACAGACACACACCGACACGCACACACATAGAGACAGACACAGAGACACACACAGACACACACACACACAGACACACACACAGAGACAGACACACAGACACGCACAGACACAGAGACACACACAGAGACACACACAGACACACAGACACACCCACCGGCACACATACAGACACACAGAGAGACACAGACACACACACAGACACACACACAGAGACAGACACACACCGACACGCGCACACACAGTGACAGACATAGAGACACACACAGAGCCAGACACAGACACACAGACACACACAATGAAACAGACACACACCGACACGCGCACACAGAGACAGACACAGAGACACACACAGACACAGACACACACACACAGACACACACCGACACGCACACAGACACAGGCACACAACGACACACACACACACAGACAGACGCAGACACACACACAGACACACACACACACAGACAGAAACACACCGACAAGCACACACAGACACACACCGACACGCGCACACACAGTGACAGACATAGAGACACACACAGAGCCAGACACAGACACACAGACACACACAATGAAACAGACACACACCGACACGCGCACACAGAGACAGACACAGAGACACACACAGACACAGACACACACACACAGACACACACCGACACGCACACAGACACAGGCACACAGCGACACGCACACACACAGACACGCGCGAACTCAGAGACAGACACAAAGACACACACACACAGACACACACCGACACGCACACAAACACAGGCACACACCGACACACACCCACACACACCCACACACAGACACAGACACACACAGACACACAGACACACGCACACAGACACACACCGACACGCGCACACACACAGAGAGACAGACAAACACCGACACACACACACACACAGACACACACGCACACACAGACACACACACAGAGACAGACACACACCGACACGCACACAGACACAGGCACACACAGAGACACAGACACACACCAACACGCACACACACAGACACACACCGACACGCGCACACACAGAGACGGACACAGACACAGACACACATACAGAGACAGACATACACCGACACGCACACAGACACAGGCACACACCGACACACACAGAGACACAGACACACACCGACACGCACACACACAGACACACAACAACACCCGTGCACACAGAGACAGACAGACACAGACACAGACACACACCGACACGCACACAAACACAGGCACACACCGACACACACACACACACAGACACAGACACACACACACCCACACACAGACACAGACACACACAGAGACACAGACACACGCACACAAAGGCACACACACACAGACACACACCGACATGCGCACACACACACACACACACAGACAGACACACACACCGACACACACAGACACAGGCACACACACACACACAGACAGACACACACCCCGACACACACAGACACACACACATGCAGGCATCGACACACACAGACACACCCCAACACAGGACATGGGCACTGTGCACAGATTTAGTCTGGGGGTGGGGGGAGAGAGTCAGTGAGGGTCTGAGCTCAAGTATCATCACAGAACTGTCTCTGTGTGAGAGATAGTGAGACCAAGCCTCTGTGCGTGTTTGTGTGTGTGTGTGTGCGTGGGTGTGGGTGTGAGAGAGAGAGAGAGTGAGACCAATCCTCTGTGTGGGTGTGTGTGTGTGAGTGTGTGTGTGTGTGTGTGTGTGTGTGTGTGTGTGTGTGTGAAAGTGAGACCAAGCCTCTGTGTGGGTGTGTGTGTGTGTGAGTGTGTGTTTGTGTGCGTGTGTGTGTGTGTGAGAGAGTGAGACCAAGCCTCTGTGTGGGTGTATGTGTGTGTGTGAGAGAGAGTGAGACCAAGCCTCTGTGTGGGTGTGTGTGTGTGTGAGAGAGAGTGAGACCAAGCCTGTGTGTGTGTGTGTGTGTGTGTGTGTGTGTGGGTGTGTGTGAGAGAGAATGAGACCAAGCCTCTGTGTGTGGGTGTGTGAGAGAGTGAGACTGTGTGTGTGTTTCCATCGGAGTGCCCAGTTTCCGTGTCAGTGCTGTCCCTCCATAATGTAACTGTGTATAAACCACGTGTTTATGTCCTTGTCCCAGTAATGATCCACAAACGATACACTGTCCCTCACTCTCATTTACTCACATCTCTCACACGTGTACACACACACCCTCACACACCACATTCAGTCCCTCGCACACATGCCCTTTCACACGCTTGCAGACATCCACACCGACATGCACACTCACACACACACGCAGTCACTCACAAATTCACACTCAAACATTTTCACACACACCATCACAATCTCTCTCTCACACTCAGACACAAACATACACTCTCTCTCTGTCTTTCTGACATACACACACTTTCACTCACTCATTCTCTCTCTCTACACTCTCTCTCTCACACACTCGCTTCCACATACTCTCTCAGTTACACACACTCTTATACACACACTCTCATATACACTTTCTGACACACGTACCCCACACACTCACATTCACCATCTCATATATGCTCACTTTCACACACTCACTCTCTCTCTCCAAAACTCTGTCTCTCTCACACACACTTGCAAAGTCGCTCACACATGCCCTCTCTCTCACGTGCGCACTCACTCTCGTTCACTTGTACACACACTCTCTCTCACATGCACACACACTCGCATGCACTCACTCTTTCACATACACTCACACACTTCCTCTCTCATTTTCACCCTTTCTTTCTCACACTCACACACACTCTCATGCATGAGCACATCATATCTCACACACGCTCACTCTCTTTCTCACTCACATGCGCACATTTTCTCTCTCTCATGCGTGCACACTATCTCATGCACGCACTTGCACACAGGCATTCTCTCTCTCACACGCACACGAATTCTCTCTCTCTCTCTCTCACACACGTGCATTCTCTCTCTCGCACACACATTGTCTCTGAAACACTCATTCTCTCTCTCACGCACACATTCTCTCTTGCACACTTATTCTCTCTCTCACACATGCATTCTCTCTCTCAAACACTCATTCTCTCTCTCACGCACCCATTCTCTCTCTTGCACACTCATTCTCTCTCACACACACACTCATTCTCTCTCTCACTCGCGCATTCGCTCTCTTTCTCTCCCACACTCATTCTCTCTCTCACGCGTGCATTCTCTATCTCTCACAGACGCATTCTCTCTCACACTCATTCTCTCTCTCTCACACACGCATTCTCGCTCTCCCTCGCACACGCATTCTTTCTCACACACGCATTCTCTCTCTTGCAAACTTGTTCTCTCTCATACACGCATTCTCTCTCTCTCACACATGCATTCTCTCTCTTGCAAACTCGTTCTCTCTCATACACGCATTCTCTCTCTTGCACACACGCATTCTCTCTCTCACATACGCGCATTCTCTATCATGAACACTCATTCTCTCTCTCGCATACATGCATTTTCTCTCTCGCACACATGCATTCTCACTCTCTCTCGCACACACATTCTCTCTCTCGCACACACTCATTCTCTCTCTCTCACACACACATTCTTTCTCTCGCACACGCATTCTTTCTCACACATGCATTCTCTCTCATGCACACTCATTCTCTCTCATACACGCATTCTCTTTCTCGCACACACTCATTCTCTCTCTCTCGCACACACATTCTCTCTCTTGCACACACGCATTCTCTCTCTCGCACACACTCATTCTCTCTCTCTCACACACACATTCTTTCTCTCACACACACATTCTCTCTCACACATGCATTCTCTCTCATGCACACTCATTCTCTCTCATACATGCATTCTCTCTCTCTCACACACACATTTTCTCTCTCGCACATACGCATTCTCTCTCACACATGCATTCTCTCTCACACACATTTTCTCTCTCACACGCATTCCGCATTCTCTCTCTCTCACACACACATTTTCTCTCTCACACACGCACGCATTCTCTCTCTCACACACACGCATTCTGCATTCTCTCTCTCACACACGCATTCTCTCTCACACACACGCATTCTCGCTCTCACACACACATTTTCTCTCTCACACACATTCTCTCTCTCTCACACATGCATTCTCTCTCTCAAACGCACGCATTCTCTCTCACACCCACGAATTCCGCATTCTTTCTCTCTCACACACGCATTCTCTCTCATACACGCATTCTCGCTCTCACACACGCATTTTCTCTCTCACACACATGCATTCTCTCTCATACACGCATTTTCTCTCTCTCTATCACACACATTTTCTCTCTCACACACAGATTTTCTCTCTCTCACACACACGCATTCTCTCTCTCACACGCACGCATTCTCTCTCTCTCTGTCCCCCACTCTCTCTGTGTCCCTCTCTCTCTCTGTGTCCCTCTCTCTCTGTGTGTCCCTCTCTCTCTCTCAGTCCCTCTCTCTCTCTGTGTGTCCCTCTCTGTCCCACTCTCTCTCTCTGAGTGTCCCTCTCTCTGTATCCCTCACTCTCTCTTTCTCTCTCTGTCCCTCGGTCTCTCTGTCACACTCTCTCCCTGTGTCCCACTCTCTCTCCCTATGTCCCTCACTCTCTCTCTCTGTCCCTCTCTATCCTTCTCTCTCTGTTACTCTTTCTGTGTTCCTCTCTCGCTCTCTCTCTCTCTCTATGTATCCCTCTCTCTCTCGATCTCTCTCTGTTCCTGTCCCTCTCTGTTTCTGTCCCACTCTCACTGTCCCACTCTCACTGTCCCACTCTCACTGTCCCTCTCTCTCTGCGTCCCTCACTCTATCTCTGTCCCTCTCTTTCTGTGTGTCCCCCTCTCTCTCTGTCCCTCTCTGTCCATGTCGCTCTCTCTCTCTCTTTGTCCCTCACAATCTCTCTGTCTGTCACTATCTCTGTGTCCCTCTCTCCCTCGATCTGTGTCCCACTCTCTCTGTCCATCGAACTCTCTCTCTGTCACGCTCTCCGTGTCCCCCCCTCTCTCTCTCTGTATCTCTCTCTGTCCGTTACACTGTGTGTCCCTCTCTCTCTGTCTCTATCCCTCTCTGTGTCTCTCTCTCTCCCTCTCTCTGTCTCTGTCCCTCTCTCCCTCTCTATGTCCGTCTCTCTCTATGTCTTTCTCTCTCCCTCTCTGTGTTCCTCTCTCTGACTTTCTCTCTCTCTCCCTGTCCCTCACTCTTTCCCTGTCCCTCTCTCTCTCCCTGTCCCTCACTCTCTCCCTGTCCCTCTCTCTCTCTCCCTGTCCCTCACTCTCTCCCTGTCCCCCTCTCTCTCCCTGTCCCTCACTCTCTCCCTGTCCCTCTCTCTCTCCCTGTCCCTCACTCTCTCCCTGTCCCTCTCTCTCTCCCTGTCCCTCACTCTCTCCCTGTCCCTCTCTCTCTCTCCCTGTCCCTCACTCTTTCCCTGTCCCCCTCTCTCTCTCTCTCTCCCCCCCGTCCCTCACTCTCTCCCTGTCCCTCTCTCTCTCTTCCTGTCCCTCTGTCTCTCTCTCTTTCTCTCTGTCCCTCTCTCTCTTCGTGTCCCTCCCTCTCTCTCCCAGTGTCCCTCTGTCTCTCTTCCTGTCCCTGTCACTATCGCTGTCCCTCTCTCTCTCTCCCTGTCCCGCTCTCTCTCCCGGTCCCTCTCTCTCTCCCTGTCCCACTCACTCTCTCCCTGTCCCTCTCTCTCTCCCTGTCCCTCTCTCTCCCTGTCTCTCTCTCTCTCCCTGTCCCTCTCTCTCTCCCTGTCCCTCTCTCTCCCTGTCTCTCTCTCTCTCCCTGTCCCTCTGTCTCTCTCCCTGTCGCTCTCTCTCTCGCTGTCCCTCCCTCTCTCCCTGTCCCTCTGTCTCTCTCCCTGTCCCTCTCTCTCTCGCTGTCCCTCTGTCTCTCTCTCCCTGTCCCTCTCTCTCTCGCTGTCCCTCCCTCTCTCCCTGTCCCACTCTCTCTCCCTGTCCCTCTCTCTCTCACTGTTCCTCACTCTCTCTCCCTGTCCCTCACTCTCTCCCTGTCTGTCACTCTCGCCCTGTCCCTCTATCTCTCCCTGTCCCTCTCTCTCTCCCTGTCCCTCACTCTCTCCCTGTCTGTCACTCTCGCCCTGTCCCTCTATCTCTCCCTGTCCCTCTGTCTCTCTCCCTGTCCCTCTGTCTCTCTCCCTGTCCCTCTCTCTCTCCATGTCCCCTTCTCTCCCTGTCTCTCTCTTTCTCTTTGCCCCTCTCTCTCCCGCTCTCCGTGTCCCTCTCTCTCTCTCTCTCCCTGTCCCTCATTCTCTCCCTGTCCCTCTCTCTCCCTGTCCCTCACTCTCTCCATGTCCCTCACTCTCTCCCTGTCTCTCTCTCTCTCTGTGGCTGTCTCTCTCTGTCTGTGTCCCTCAGTCTCTCCCTGTCCCTCTCTCTCTCCCTGTCTCTGTCTCTCTGTGTGTGTCTCTCTCTCTCCCTCAGTCCCTCTCTCTCTCCGTGTGTCTCCCGTCTCTCTCTCCCTCTCTCTCTCTCTCTCTCTCTGTGCGTGTCCCTCTCTCTCTCTCTCTCTCTGTGTCCGTGTCCCTCCGTCTCTCACCGTGTCCCTCTCTCTCTCTCTGTGTCCGTGTCCCTCTGTCTCTCTCCGTGTCCCTCTGTCTCTCTCCGTGTCCATCTCTCTCTCTCTTCGTGTCCCTCCCTCTCTCACTTCCTGTCCCTCTGTCTCTCTTCCTGTCCCTCACTCTCTCCCTATCGCTCTCTCACTCCCTGTACCTCTCACTCGCTCCCTGTCCCTCACTCTCTCCCTGTCACTGACTCTCGGTGTCCCTCTCTCTCTCTCTCTGTCCCTCTCTCTCTCCGTGTGTCTCCCGTCTCTCTCTCCCTCTCTCTCTCTGTGTGCGTGTCCCTCTCTCTCTCTCCCTGTGCCCGTGTCCCTCTGTCTCTCTCCGTGTCCATCTCTCTATCTCTTCCTGCCCCTCTGTCTTTCTTCCTGTCCCTCACTCTCTCCCTATCGCTCTCTCTCTCCCTGTACCTCTCACTCGCTCCCTGTCCCTCACTCTCTCCCTGTCTCTGTCTCTCTGTGTGTGTGTCTCTCTCTCTCTGTCCCTCTCTCTCTCCGTGTGTCTCCCGTCTCTCTCTCCCTCTCTCTCTCTCTGTGCGTTTCCCTCTCTCTCTCTGTGTATCCGTGTCCCTCTGTCTCTCTTCCTGTCCCTCTGTCTCTCTTCCTGTCCCTCACTCTCTCCCTCTCGCTCTCTCTCTCTCCCTGTCCCTCTCACTCGCTCCCTGTCCCTCACTCTCTCCCTGTCCCTGTCTCTCGGTGTCCCTCTCTCTCTCTCTCTCTGTCCCTCTCCCTCTCCGTGTGTCTCCCGAATCTCTCTCTCTCTGTGTCCGTGTCCCTCTGTCTCTCTCCGTGTCAGTCTCCCTCTCTCTTCGTGTCCCTACATCTATCTCTTCCTGTCCCTCTGTCTCTCTTCCTGTCCCTCACTCTCTCCCTATCCCTCACTCTCTCCGTGTCACTCTCTCTCTCCGTGTCTCTGTCTCTCTCTGTGTCCCTCTCTCTCTCTCTGTGTCCGTGTCCCTCTCTCTCTCTGTGTGTCCGTGTCCATCTCTCTCTCTCTGTGTCCCTGTCCCTCTGTCTCTCTCCGTGTCCCTCTCTCTCTGTCTTTCTCTATCTCTCCCTGTAACTCACTCTCTCCCTATCCCTCTCACTCTCTCCCTATCCCTCACTCTCTCCCTGTCCCTCTCTCTCCCTCTCTCTCTCTCCCTGTCCCTCACTCTCTCCCTGTCCCTCACTCTCTCCCTGTCCCTCACTCTCTCCCTGTCCCTCTCTCTCCCTGTCCCTCACTCTCTCCCTGTCCCTCTCTCTCCCTGTCCCTCACTCTCTCCCTGTCCCTCACTCTCTCCCTGTCCCTCTCTCTCCCTGTCCCTCTCTCTCCCTGTCCCTCACTCTTTCCTGTCCCTCACTCTCTCCCTGTCCCTCTCTCTCTCACTGTCCCTCACTCTCTCCCTGTCTGTCACTCTCTCCCTGTCCCTCTATCTCTCCCTGTCCCTCTGTCTCTCTCCCTGTCCCTCTCTCTCCCTGTCCCTCACTCTCTCCCTGTCCCTCACTCTCTCCATGTCCCTCACTCTCTCCCTGTCTCTCTCTCTCTCTCTGTGGCTCTCTCTCTCTGTCTGTGTCCCTCAGTCTCTCCCTGTCCCTCTCTCTCTCTGTGGCGCTCTCTCTCTGTCTGTGTCCCTCAGTCTCTCCCTGTCCCTCTCTCTCTCCCTGTCTCTGTCTCTCTGTGTGTGTCTCTCTCTCCCTCTGTCCCTCTCTCTCTCCGTGTGTCTCCCGTCTCTCTCTCCCTCTCTCTCTCTGTACGTGTCCCTCTCTCTCTGTGTGTCCGTGTCCCTCTGTCTCTCTCCGTGTCCCTCTGTCTCTCTCCGTGTCCATCTCTCTCTCTCTTCGTGTCCCTCCCGCTCTCACTTCCTGTCCCTCTGTCTCTCTTCCTGTCCCTCACTCTCTCCCTATCGCTCTCTCTCTCCCTGTACCTCTCACTCTCTCCCTGTCCCTCACTCTCTCCCTGTCTCTGTCTCTCTGTGTCCCTCTCTCTCTCTCTGTCCCTCTCTCTCTCCGTGTGTCTCCCGTCTCTCTCTTCCTCTCTCTCTGTGTGTGCGTGTCCCTCTCTCTCTCTCTCTCTCTGTCCCCCTCTCTCTCCGTGTGTCTCCCGTCTCTCTCTCCCTCTCTCTCTCTGTGTGCGTGTCCCTCTCTCTCTCTCCCTGTGCCCGTGTCCCTCTGTCTCTCTCCGTGTCCACCTCTCTATCTCTTCCTGCCCCTCTGTCTTTCTTCCTGTCCCTCACTCTCTCCCTATCGCTCTCTCTCTCCCTGTACCTCTCACTCGCTCCCTGTCCCTCACTCTCTCCCTGTCTCTGTCTCTCTGTGTGTGTCTCTCTCTCGCTCTGTCCCTCTCTCTCCGTGTGTCTCCCGTCTCTCTCTCCCTCTCTCTCTCTCTGTGCGTGTCCCTCTCTCTCTCTGTGTATCCGTGTCCCTCTGTCTCTCTCCGTGTCCCTCTGTCTCTCTTCCTGTCCCTCACTCTCTCCCTATCCCTCACCCTCTCCGTGTCACTCTCTCTCTCCCTGTCTCTGTCTCTCTCTGTGTCCCTCTCTCTCTGTGTGTCCGTGTCCCTCTCTCTCTCTCTGTGTCCGTGTCCATCTCTCTCTCTCTCTGTGTCCCTGTCCCTCTCTCTCTCTCCGTGTCCCTCTCTCTCTGTCTTTCTCTATCTCTCCCTGTAACTCACTCTCTCCCGATCCCTCTCACTCTCTCCCTGTCCCTCTCTCTCTCTCTGTCCCTGTCCCTCTCACTCTCCCTGTCCCTCTCTCTCTCCCTATACCTCTCACTCTCTCTGTCCCTGTCCCTCACTCTCTCCCTGTCCCTCACTCTCTCCCTGTGTCTCACTCTCTCCCAGTCCCTCCCTCTCTCTCCCTGTCCCTCCCTCTCCCTATCCCTCTCTCTCTGTGTCTCTCTCTCTCTCTGTCCCTCTCCCCCCTCTCTCTCTCTGTCCATGTCCCTCTGTCTCTCTCCCTGTTCCTCTCTCTCTCTCCGTGTCCCTCTCTCTCTTTCTCTCCGTGTCCCTCTCTCTCTCTGTCCCTCTCTCTCTCTGTCCCTCTCTCTCTCCCTCACTCTCTCTCTGTCCCCCTCTCTCTGTCTTTCTCTATCTCTCCCTGTAACTCACTCTCTCCCTATCCCTCTCTCTCTCTCCCTGTCCCTCACACTCCCTGTCCCTCTGTCTCTGTCCCTGTCCCACACTCTCTCCCTGTGCCTCTCTCTCTCTCCCTGTCCCTCTCTCTCTCCCTGTTACTCACTCTCTCCCTGTCCCTCTCTCTCTCCCTGTCCCTCTCTCTCTCCCTGTCCCTCTCTCTCTCCATGTCCCTCTCTCTGTGTGTCCCTGTCCCTCTCTGTCTCCCTGTCCCTCTCTCTCTCCCTGTCCTTCTCTCTCACCCTATCCCTCTCTCTCTCTCTGTCCCTGTCCCTCTCTCTCTCCCTGTCCCTCACTCTCTCCCTATCCCTCACTCTCTCCCTGTCCCTCCCTCTCTCTCCCTGTCTCCCTCTCTCTCTCTGTGTCTCTCTGTCTCTTTGCCTCTCCCCCCTCTCTCTCTGTCCATGTCCCTCTGTCTCTCTCCCTGTCCCTCTCTCTCTCCCTGTCCCTCACTCTCTCTCTGTCCCTCTCACACTCTCCCTGTCCCTCTCTCTCTCCCTGTCCCTCTGTCTCTCTCTGTATCCCTCTCTCTCCCTGTCTCTCTCTCTGTCTGTGTCTCTCTCTCTGTCTGTGTCCCTCTCTCTCCCTGTCCCTCCCTCTCTCCCTGTCCCTCTCTCTCTCCCTGTCCCTCACTCTCTCTCTGTCCCTCTCACACTCTCCCTGTCCCTCTCTCTCTCCCTGTCCCTCTGTCTCTCTCTGTGTCCCTCTCTCTCCCTGTCTCACTCTCTGTCTGTGTCTCTCTCTCTGTCTGTGTCCCTCTCTCTCCCTATCCCTCCCTCTCTCCCTGTCCCACACTCTCTCCCTGTTCCTCTCTCTCTCCATGTCCCTCCCTCTCTCTCCATATCACCCTCTCTCTCTGTATCGCCCCCTCCGTGTCCATCTCTCTCTCTGTCCCTCTCTCTCTGACCCTCTCTTTCTCTGTCCACCTCTCTCTCTGTCCCTCACTCTCTTCTGTCTATCACTCCATCTCTGTCCCTCACTCTCTCCCTGTCCCTCTCTCTCTCCCTGTTCCTCTCTCTCTCTCCGTGTCCCTCTCTCTCTTTCTCTCCGTGTCCCTCTCTCTCTCTGTCCCTCTCTCTCTCTGTCCCTCTCTCTCTCCCTCACTCTCTCTCTGTCCCTCACTCTCTCCCTGTCCCTCTCTCTCCCTGTCCCTCTCTCTCTCCCTGTTCCTCTCTCTCCGTGTCCCTCTCTCTCTTTCTCTCCGTGTCCCTCTCTCTCTGTGTCCCTCTCTCTCTCTGTCCCTCTCTCTCTCCCTCACTCTCTCTCTGTCCCTCACTCTCTCCCTGTCCCTCTCTCTCCCTGTCCCTCACACTCTCTCCCTGTCCCTCTCTCTCTCTGCCTGTCCCTCTCGCTCTCTGTCCCTCTCTCTCTATCTCCCTGTCCCTCACTCTCTTCCTGTCCCTCTCTCTCTCTCTGTCCCTCACTCTCTCTCCCTGTCCCTCTCTCTCTCTCCCTGTCCCCCTCTCTCTCTCTCCCTGTCCCTCACTCTCTCCCTGTCCCTCCCTCTCCCTGTCCCTCTCTCTCCCTGTCCCTCTCACTCTCCCTGTCCCCCTCTCTATCCCTGTCCCTCTATCTCTCCGTGTCCCTCTCTCTTCCCTGTCCCCCTCTCTCTCTCTCCCTGTCCCTCACTCTCTCCCTGTCCCTCCCTCTCCCTGTCCCTCTCTCTCCCTGTCCCTCTCACTCTCCCTGTCCCCCTCTCTATCGCTGTCCCTCTATCTCTCTCTCTCCCTGTCCCTCTCTCTCTCTCTCTCTCTCCCTGTCCCTCACTCTCTCTGTCCCACACATAGAAACTGTATATAATGTGGAGAAATGTCCATGTGCAGCACAGATTTCCAAACTAACTCAGTGACAGACCAAAACCCCGTTCTCTGCCCAGTCCCCACTTCCAGACCCAGGGAGGTTTTGTCCCTGACCCAGGGCATGTTTCTGACTGGATACTATTACATTGGAACATGAAGGTACTGAGTGTAACAGTTTGCTACATTCCGTCATGTCATCTACCCTGCTGTCAGTGTTTTGTGAATTTTATTTAAAACATTGGCAGGTGCAAAAGAATATTCTGGAAGGTGATTTGCAGTAAGAATAGAAAAAGCTGAATGTTTCTGTGTAAAATGATGAGAAATTCTGAAGCAGTATTGTTCAAATGAAACAGATGATCATGTACGTAAACATCAGTAAGTTAACATGATGGTAGTGCCAGCAGATAGGAGGACCCGTGATACATTGATCATTATTTGAGATTAAATTGTGTTGGGAACATGAACTTAACACGACAGGAAATGGAATCAAATCAATGGGTTCAGGGTGGTTAATATACAGAATAACAGGTAGCCCAGAGTGAGTTACAGCCTGGAATCTAATTGAGAGGTTCAGAGTGGTTTATATACCGAATAACAGATAGACCAGGGTGAGTTACAGCCTGGAATCTAATTGAGGGGTTCAGAGTGGTTTATATAGAGAATAAAAAGATAGGCCGGAGTGATTTACAGCCTTGAATGTAGTCAATGGGTTCCCAATTTGAACCCACAGAAGGTCAGTGTGGGATTTGAGAAACCCCTCAATTTGGGATAACGCCTCGCCAGGCATTATTCTGATCAAACGCTGCAAATCTACAATTCAGTGGCTGAGCTCTTTCAGGTTTTGTATATTATGTTTCTCTCATATATTGGGAGCTTGGAAAGTAAGGCAGGCCTTACTGGAATGTCACATTGTCTCTCCACATTCACTGTAAACAGGTTCTGGGATATACATTTTAACCACCTTCAAAGAGCTGTCTCCATTTCCTATCTCTGCTGGCATCAATGAATGGAAATGACTTTTGACACATTGCCCCCTCTCCCTTGCTGAAAGTATTCCTGACACAATTCAGTCAGGCAGAGATTTTAGATTTGTCCTCAGCCACCATTTTATATCTGCAAAACGATGACATTGAGTTTATAAATAAGGAAAAGCAAGAGAGACCGGCAACATCAATACAGTTTGAAAATATATAAAACATTGAACATGCACACAGAATCACAGACACACCGAATCGCACGCAGAGGGCTACAGACACCTTCCAGAAGCTGTCTCCATTTCCTATCTTGCAAGAGAATTCATGGTATGATGATGCATTTGTGCAGGACAGTAAACAGCTTTTGAGACTTTCCCCATTGTGACAGGAATTCAGCCCCAATCTGAAACTTGGAGATATGTAACAGGACAGAAATGAACCAGCAGCTTTATGTGTTCCTGCTCCCAATGTAACATTTGACAATTTAGTTTATCTTGTCTTCGGTCTAACATCCAACACGGATCACTTCACAGATCCAATAACAGATCCCCAGGAGTGAGTTACAGCCTGGAATCTAATTGAGGGGTTTATGGTTTACATACAGCATATGAGGTACCATGAGTGAGGGACAGACTGGAATCTAATTGAGGGGTTCGGGGTGCTTTATATACAGCAAACCAGATCCC
The DNA here is from genome assembly GCF_047496795.1 of Chiloscyllium punctatum. NCBI lineage: Eukaryota > Metazoa > Chordata > Chondrichthyes > Orectolobiformes > Hemiscylliidae > Chiloscyllium > Chiloscyllium punctatum. The sequence continues at coordinate 20,313,527 of NC_092788.1, read as the reverse complement.
CAGGAATGAGTTACAGCCTGGAATCTAATTGAGGTGTTTAGGGTTTACATACAGCATATGAGGTACCATGAGTGAGAGACAGACTGGAATCTAATTGAGGGGTTCAGGGTGGTTTACATACAGAATAACAGAAATGCCGGAAAGAGTTACAGTCTGGAATCTAATCGCTGATTTCGGGGTGGGTTATGTACAAAATAACAGGCAACCCAGAGTGAGTTATATCCTGGAATCCAATTGAGGGGTTCACGGTGGTTTATATACAGAATAACAGGTAGCCCAGAGTGAGTTACAGCCTTGAATCTAATTGAGGGGTTCAGAGTGGTTTATATACAAAAGAACAGATAGCCCAGAGTGAGTTACAGCCTGGAATCTAATCAGAAGAATAACCCATCTAGATACATTTCCCCACATTTACCCCTGACTAATGCACCTCACCTACCCATCCCTGAATACCATGTGCAAATTTAACAGTGTTTGGATTGGATGGTTAATATACAGACTAACAGATACCCAGGAGTATGATACAGATTGGAATCTAATCGAGGGTTTCAGGGTGGTTTATATACAGACTAACAGGTAGCCCGAGTGAGTTATAGAGTTACAGAATCATTGAGATGTACAACATGGAAACAGGCTCTTCGGTCCAACTTGTCCATGCCGACCAGATGTCCCAACCCAATCTAGTTCCACCTGCCAGCACACGGCCCATATCCCTCCAAACCCTTCCTATTCATATACCCATCCAATTGCCTCTTAAATGTTGCAATTGTACCAGCCTCCACCCCACTTCCTCTGGCAGCTCACTCCATAAACGTACCACCTTCTGTTTGAAAAAGTTGTCCCTCAGGTCTCTTTTTCATATCTTTCCCCTCTCAAACTAAGTGAGGGACACTCTCTCCCTGTCTCTCACTCTCTCCCTGTCCCTCACTCTCTCCCCTGTCCCTCTCACTCTCTCCCTGTCCCTCTCACTCTCTCCCTGTCCCACACTCTCTCCCTGTCCCTCACTCTCCCTCCCTGTCCCTCTCTCTCTCCCTATCCCTCTCTCTCCCTGTCACTCTTTGTCTCCCGGTCCCTCTCTCTCCCTGTCACTCTCTCTTCCCTATCCCTCTCACTCTCTCCCTGTCCCTCTCTCTCCCTGTCCCTCCCTATCACCCTATCCCTCTCTCTCTCTCTCCCAGTCCCTAACTCTCTCCCTGTCCCTCTCACTCTCTCCCTGGCCCTCACTCTCTCCCTGTCCCTCACTCGCTCACTGTCCCTCTCTCTCTCACCCTGTCCCTCACTCTCTCCATGTCCCTTTCACTCTCTCCCTTTCCCTCACTCTCTCCCTGTCCCTCACACTCTCCCTGTCCCTCTCACTCTCTCCCTGTCCCTCTCACTCTCTCCCTGTCCCTCACTCTCTCCCTGTCCCTCTCACTCTCTCCCTGTCCCTCTCACTCTCTCCCTGTCCCTCACTCTCTCTGTCCCTCTCTCTCCCTGTCCCTCTCTCTCTCGCTCCCTGTCCCTCTATCTCCCTGTCCCTCTCTCTCTCTCCCCCCCCCCCCCCCCCCCCCCCCCCCCCCCCCCCCCCTCCCCCCCCCCGTCCCCCCCCCCCCCCCCCCCCCCCCCCCCCCCCCCTCCCCCCCCCCCCCCCCCCCCCCCCCCTCCCCCCCCCCTCCCCCCCCCCCCCCCCCCCCCTCCCCCCCCCCCCCCCCCCCCCCCCCCCCCCCCCCCCCCCCCCCCCCCTCGCTCCCCTCCCTCTCTCCACTGTCACTCTCTCTCTCCCTGTCCCTCTCACTCTCCCTGTCCCTCTCTCTCTCCCTGTCCCTCACTCTCTCCCTGTCCCTCTCACTCTCTCCCTGTCCCTCTCACTCTCTCCCTGTCCCTCACTCTCTCCCTTTCCCTCACTCTCTCTCCCTGTCCCTCTCTCTCTCCCTGTCCCTCTCTCTCCCTGTCACTCTCTCTCTCCCTGTCCCTCTCTCTGCCTGTCATTCTCTCTCTCCCTGTCCCTCTCACTCTCTCCCTGTCCGTCTCCCTCTCCCTATCCCTCACTCTCTCCCTGTCCCTCTCTCTCTCTCTCCCTGTCCCTCACTCTCTCCCTGTCACTCTCACTCTCTCCCTGTCCCTCACTCTCTCCCTGTCACTCTCACCCTCTCCCTGTCCCTCACTCTCTCCCTGTCTCTCACTCTCTCACTGTCCCTCTCTCTCTCACCCTGTCCCTCACTCTCTCCCTGTCCCTCTCACTCTCTCCCTTTCCCTCACTCTCTCCCTGTGCCTCACTCTCTCCCTGTCCCTCACTCTCTCCCTGTCCCTCTCACTCTCTCCCTGTCCCTCTCACTCTCTCCCTGTCCCTCTCTCTCTCCCTGTACCTCTCAGTCTCTCCCTGTCCCTGACTCTCTCCCTGTCCCTCTCTCTCTCCCTGTCCCTCTCACTCTCTCCCTGTCCCTCTCACTCTCTCCCTGTCCCTCACTCTCTCTGTCCCTCGCTCTCCCTGTGTCCCTCTCTCTCTCTTTGTGTCCCCCTCTCTTTCTGTCCCTCTTTCTCTCCCTGTCCCTCTCTCTCCCTGTCTCTCTCTCTCCCTGTCCCTCTCTCTCTCTCACTGTCCCTCTCTCTTCCCTGTCCCTCTGTCTCTCTCCCTGTCGCTCTCTCTCTCGCTGTCCCTCCCTCTCTCCCTGTCCCTCTCTCTCTCGCTGTCCCTCTCTCTCTCCCTGTCCCTCTGTCTCTCTCCCTGTCCCTCTCTCTCTCTCTGTCCCTCTGTCTCTCTCCCTGTCGCTCTCTCTCTCGCTGTCCCTCCCTCTCTCCCTGTCCCTCTCTCTCTCCCTGTCCCTCTCTCTCTCCCTGTCCCTCTGTCTCTCTCCCTGTCCCTCTCTCTCTCGCTGTCCCTCCCTCTCTCCCTGTCCCTCTCTCTCTCCCTGTCCCTCTCTATCTCCCTGTCCCTCACTCACTCCCTGTCTGTCACTCTCTCCCTGTCCCTCTATCTCTCCCTGTCCCTCTGTCTCTCTCCCTGTCCCTCTGTCTCTCTACCTGTCCCTCTCTCTCTCCATGTCCCCCTCTCTCCCTGTCTCTCTCTTTCTCTTTGTCCCTCTCTCTCCCGCTCTCCGTGTCCCTCTCTCTCTCTCTCTCTCCCTGTCCCTCATTGTCTCCCTGTCCCTCTCTCTCCCTGTCCCTCACTCTCTCCATGTCCCTCACTCTCTCCCTGTCTCTCTCTCTCTCTCTGTGGCTCTCTCTCTCTGTCTGTGACCCTCAGTCTCTCCCTGTCCCTGTCTCTCTCCCTGTCTCTGTCTCTCTGTGTGTCTCTCTCTCTCCCTCTGTCCCTCTCTCTCTCCGTGTCTCCCGTCTCTCTCTCCCCCTCTCTCTCTCTGTGCGTGTCCCTCTCTCTCTCTCTCTGTGTCTGTGTCCCTCTGTCTCTCTCCGTGTCCCTCTGTCTCTCTCCGTGTCCATCTCTCTCTCTCTTCGTGTCCCTCCCTCTCTCACTTCCTGTCCCTCTGTCTCTCTTCCTGTCCCTCACTCTCTCCCTATCGCTCTCTCTCTCCCTGTACCTCTCACTCGCTCCCTGTCCCTCACTCTCTCCCTGTCTCTGTCTCTCGGTGTCCCTCTCTCTCTCTCTCTCTGTCCCTCTCCCTCTCCGTGTGTCTCCCGTCTCTCTCTCCCTCTCTCTCTCTCTGTGTCCGTGTCCCTCTGTCTCTCTCCGTGTCCATCTCCCTCTCTCTTCGTGTCCCTTCATCTATCTCTTCCTGTCCCTCTGTCTCTCTTCCTGTCCATCACTCTAACCCTATCCCTCACTCTCTCTGTGTCACTCTCTCTCTCCCTGTCTCTGTCTCTCTCTGTGTCCCTCTCTCTCTCTCTGTGTCCCCCTCTCTCTCTCTCTGTCCGTGTCCATCTCTCTCTCTCTGTGTCCCTGTCCCTCTGTCTCTCTCCGTGTCCTTCTCTCTCTGTCTTTCTCTATCTCTCCCTGTAACTCACTCTCTCCCTATCCCTCTCACTCTCTCCCTGTCCCTCACTCTCTCCCTGTCCCTCACTCTCTCCCTGTGCCTCCCTCTCTCCCTTTCTCTCTCTCTCCCTGTCCCTCTCTCTGTGTCCATGTCCCTCTCTGTCTCCCTGTCCCTCTCGGTTTCCCTGTCCCTCTCTCTCTCTCCCTGTCCCTCTCTCTCTGTCCCCTCTCTCTCTCCCTGTCCCTCACTCTCTCCCTGTCCCTCTCTCTCTCCCTGTCCCTCACTCTCTCCCTGTCCCTCTCTCTCCCTGTCCCTCTCTCTCTCCCTGTCCCTCTCTCTCGCACTGTCCCTCACTCTCTCCCTGTCCCTCTCTCTCCCTGTCCCTCTCTCTCTCCCTGTCCCTCACTCTCTCCCTGTCCCTCTCTCTCTCACTGTCCCACACTCTCTCCCTGTCCCTCTCTCTCCCTGTCCCTCTCTCTCTCCCTGTCCCTCTCTCTCCCAGTCCCTCACTCTCTCCCTATCCCTCTCTCACTCTCTGTCCCTGTCCCTCCCTCTCTCGCTGTCCCTTCCTCTCTCCCTGTCCCTCTCTCTCTCCCTGTCCCTCTCTCTCTCCCTGTCCCTCTGTCTCTCTCCCTGTCCCTCTCTCTCTCTCGCTGTCCCTCTCTCTCTCCCTGTCCCTCCCTCTCTCCCTGTCCCTCTCTCTCTCCCTGTCCCTCCCTCTCTCCCTGTCCCTCTCTCTCTCCCTGTCCCTCTCTCTCTCACTGTCCCTCACTCTCTCCCTGTCTGTCACTCTCTCCCTGTCCCTCTATCTCTCCCTGTCCCTCTGTCTCTC